>NC_143015.1:107144987-107369987 GCF_055824585.1 Amblyomma mixtum
GTTTCTGTCCTATCACTGGGGCCTTCACCTAAACCCCAATTTCGAATGCCATTGGGACAATGCAATCGTGCTTTCTTGCGCTCAGCCCGCGAGATACTTTAAGCTGACCCGGCGCCCTGTCTAAAACGGCAGACGCTAAGATTCTTCCCCTATCCTCCTGTACTCACAAGGGCGTTCATGGTGAAGCTGTTAGTTCCGCTAGTGGACGGGCGAAGAACACAAGAGACAGTGAATGTGGAGCCGCTGGGACGATTCGTCTCGTTTTTATACTCGAAATCGCCACCCGAGAGTGCAGCTGACCGCCGGCGTGAACGAGAGGTTGACGCGCAGAAAACAAAGAGAAAAACCGGACCCATGGTAGCCAATGGTCGCCGTGGGCTGGATTCTCTTTCGGAAGCAGTTGGAATGAACAGAGTGGAGGGTGAGCGGGAGAGGAGGAACTGTATAGTGGGTGGGGTGATGGCAAGAAGTGATCGCATCGAAAGGGTCGGAGGAAAGCCCAGGCCAGACTGGCTCGTTCCAGCTTTCCACCGGACAGTCCAACAACGCCTCTCGGGTTCCCTTTCCTCTCCGACCGTGCCGAAACGTCCGCATTAAAAGACAAGAACCTATGCGCGGGCAAGAGCCGCAATGAAGGCCCGCCACTCTCTCCGCGACTACCGGCACCGCCCCGCGCTGTTTCTTTCTCGCCTTCTCTCGCCCCGAACGAGACCTTCCGAGAGTGACGCCGGGGCCCGTCCTGAATCTCATGCCAGCCAAGGCTGCCGGACCAAGCCGAGGCGTGCGGTACAAACGAGAACGCGTCGGTCGCCCCTCGTGCTGGCGTAACCTGCGCTAACGCTTGGGCCGCGGCGTGGCTCCGTGCAAAACTGTCGATGAGCGATAATTGCAATGCGCCCGTAGTCTTATCTAGCCACCTCCCAATTGTTTCTCGGGTAGACGGGTCACTGGGACACTGCCCCGCAGTCTGTGACCTTTTTTTTTTTTGGTGCAATTTCTCATTACGGAGCATCTGACGACTTCGGGAAGTGTTGTCGTGATATGAGAAGAAACCTCCGGCTCCATTCTGAGTAGCGGATGGCAGAGGCAACGCAGTGAGGGACGGAAGTTGTCGAGTCTTGCTGTACGCTGAGAACAATAGAGCAGCAAACCCTAAAGACAGCAGGCGGGAAATGAACAGCACGGGCAATTTCTGACACAACGCGGTTCGAAGACTAGGGTGACTCTAATTGTTCTCAAATAACTGCTACTCTCCGCTAACCCGCCGTAGTGGCTTAGTGGTTAGCGCGCTCGGCAACCGAGTCGGAGGGCCCGAATACAGTCCAGTCCGGCGGCCGCGTTTCGATGGATGCTAAACGCAAAAGCTCCCCCCCCCCCCCCGCCCCCTTCTGCTGCGCAATGACAGCTCACGTTAAAGAACCCCAGGCAGCCTAAATTCTTCCGGAGCCCCCCCCTTCGGCGCCTCTCATAGCTCATGCATCCCTTCGAGACTTTAAACCGCTCATTATAAAATGAAATTTTCCCAAATATCTGGTCATTCTATTTCTTTGTAGTTGTCATCGCTGTTTCCTTCCTGCAGTCTTACATCACTCTTAACTGCTACTATAACTATAACTGGTACTACAACTGTCTGACCTTGAATTCAAAAAACAAACTGTTATGCTCCATTGGCTGTTTGTACAAAACCACTACATCAGCAGCTGTCTTTCTTCTTTAGAGCTGCTCATCTTCGAAGTGACAGACAGTGGTCACAATGCTCTAAGCATCTCAGATTTTCAAGGGAGCACTGTGCTTTTCTTCCCTTCTTTCTTTCTTTTTTTCTCAGGGGCAAGCGTAAACAACGTCAGGCGCCCTCTGTCCTGAGCCTGTCCAGCTACTGACATGATTAGGGCCGCTTATTATGATGACGGACAAAAATTTTCGCCACAAATTAGAATGCCTATGTCTTTCTAGGAATGCTAGCCTGCGTACACAAAAAAAAACAATGTGAGTGAAACCTGCCTCCGGCTTTTAAAGCAACTGCGGTATACAGGACTTTGCCTTGGGTTAAACTGCATCGTAGTGTGTCATGGCCCAGAAGACATCTTCCTTCAGCAGGACGATTAGGATGTCAAGAGGCTGGATGGAGAGTTAGTGCTCTTGATGATAGGCCTTCTACGGCCACGCCACAGAGGTCTTCTTGGTCAACATATCGTTTGAAGTGAGTGCTTTCATCGGAAGGGAGACGGGGTGAGGGTGAAAATGGGACAGAGTGTCTGTAGTCCCTTCTTTATCTCTGATGGATAAGAAAATGCTGAATTTTTCACCACGTTGCCACAAATGCTAACCAAAAAAGACTCGTCATGACCCATTTAATAATAAATATAGCGATCCCTTTGGGTTGAAAGAGCTCCACGGGTGTTTCGGTGAAGCCTCAAATCTAGCTTTCGCAGGCAAAAAATTTTGGATACTAGAATATTGTAAGGTATTATTATGGAAATATTGAAGGTAATGGTCCAGTCTTCCGACGCACAGCAAAACCTTTTAAAGTTTTTTCATCGCTCGCATTTAGCAAAGACTGCAATAGAAAACCAATGGGGAACGTTTGTGGCGACAGCCAAAACATTAATAGCAAAAAATGCCAGCCTGCCGAAGGCAGATCTGCAGATATATTGGTTGTTATGATTAAACTGCGTTCATAAACCCTATCCCGTTGAAAAATGTTTCTGTAGAGAATTGCTGGGTGTGTTTTAATTTTTCTGGCGGTAGCGCTCACTGCTTGAACAGCCTCGTTAAAAATGACAAGAAAGAGCCAAAACAGGCGCAAAATGCAATCAAGGCCATCCTTATTTTTCAGATCGCCCTCGAGGTGTACCAGTGGCGACGGAGGCTCTCGCCAGAAACCGAAGCTGCTTCTGGCTGCGCGACCACTGTTGTTGCTGGTGCCAATTCAAACGCCTCGCTTGGACATAATTAAGGCAAATTATGCGCGGTCGTTGTTTCATCGCAAGCAAATTCAAAATTCCCGAACAAGAGAACTCTACAACCGAGTGGTCCTTGCCTGAAAAATGTTCCCAGCGCTCTCTTGTTCTTCATCCTATTCTCCCGAGAAAAATTATTCTCAGTGCATTCCTTCTGTACGGGCATTCAGTGCGTCCTTGTGTGAGCGTCTCTGTTTTGTGCCCTGTATGCGTTTTGTGAAAGTGTAATAGTGCGTGCGTGTGCATCTGTATAAGTACTCAGTTTGCTTTCTGCTATATCTCGACAAATAAATAGCAGTGACCCCGACGTCAACTTTTCAAGATACAGCGCACCATATCTGGGTTTTAGTAATACGCGAACTTCCGCCTGTCATATTCCCTGAAGATCCCTTATCAATGCTATGACGTTAGTTAGCTCTGGGCCTTGATGTGAAACAATATTCTTTCGCTTGTGCACACGTAAAGTGACAGTGCCTATTACACCCATATCGAAGCAGGCTTATCATCTTTTATTTGGTATGCCGCATTTTATTTGGCGGGCTTCAGTTTGGTTTAGTTTGGCTTAGTTTGGTTTATGGGGTTTAACGTCCAAAAGCGACTGAGGCTATGAGGGACGCCGTAGTGGAGGGCTCCGGAAATTTCAATCACCTGGGGTTATTTAACGTGCACTGACATCTATTTAGCGGGCTTCACTGAAGTAACGTGAGTTTTCAGTAAATTGTTTCGGTCAATTTATAGCAATTTCAATTCGGTCAATTTCGGTCAATTTATAAAAAAAAATATTAATTTATAGCAGTAGTTGTACTGGCACTCCCTCTGGGGCAAACAGCTTCTTCTTGGTACGGCTGCTGGCGATTCTGTCCAGGTCCACGTGCCCCATATGGGACGAGCTTCCCAGTACACGCGTCTCATTTTATTTGACGTGGAAGTGTGAATTAAGTGACATGTTTATCACGTGCTCACCCCGATTCATCCTAAGGTACACGTCGTCCAGTCCATGCGTCCCTTAATGGATGTGGGCGCATCATTAACGAACACGTGCACCAAGTGCTCACCACATGCCTCCATGCACTCTAAACCGTAATACGCCTATATGGGAATGAAAAAAGAGTAAGCTGTCCTCTACCTCACTCCTTTCTATTTAGAGTGTAAGGGACACGTGATCCAGTCCACGTGGTGAGCCCCTGGTGCACCTGTTCCTTAAGGGACACTTCCACGTCCAATACGGGAGATGCGGACAACGCCTATATGGGAGTAAAAAGGGAGTAAGTTGTCCTCCACCCCACTCCCTCTACCCCACTCCTTTCTATTTAGAGTGTAAGGAACACGTGATCCAGTCCACGTGGTCAGCCCCTGGTGCACCTGTTCCTTAAGGACACCTCCACGTCCAATACGGGACATGCGGACAACGCCTATATGGGAGTAAAAAGGGAGTAAGTTGTCCTCCACCCCACTCCCTCTACCCCACTCCTTTCTATTTAGAGTCTAAGGAACACGTGATCCAGTCCACGTGGTGAGCCCCTGGTGCACCTGTTCCTTAAGGGACACTTCCACGTCCAATACGGGACATGCGGACAACGCCTATATGGGAGTAAAAAGGGAGTAAGTTGTCCTCCACCCCACTCCCTCTACCCCACTCCTTTCTATTTAGAGTCTAAGGAACACGTGATCCAGCCACGTGGTGAGCCCCTGGTGCACCTGTTCCTTAAGGGACACTTCCACGTCCAATACGGGACATGCGGACAACGCCTATATGGGAGTAAAAAGGGAGTAAGTTGTCCTCCACCCCACTCCCTCTACCCCACTCCTTTCTATTTAGAGTCTAAGGAACACGTGATCCAGTCCACGTGGTCAGTCCCTGGTGCATCTGTTCCTTAAGGGACACTTCCGCGTCCAATACGGGACATGCGGACAACGCCTATATGGGAGTAAAAAGGGAGTTAGTTGTCCTCCACCCCACTCCCTCTACCCCACTCCTTTCTATTTAGAGTCTAAGGAACACGTGATCCAGCCACGTGGTCTGCCCCTGGTGCACCTGTTCCTTAAGGGACACTTCCACGTCCAATACGGGACATGCGGACAACGCCTATATGGGAGCAAGAAGGGAATAAGTTGTCCTCCACCCCACTCCCTCTACCCCACTCCTTTCTATTTAGAGTCTAAGGAACACGTGATCCAGCCACGTGGTCTGCCCCTGGTGCACCTGTTCCTTAAGGGACACTTCCACGTCCAATACGGGACATGCGGACAACGCCTATATGGGAGCAAAAAGGGAGTAAGTTGTCCTCCACCCCACTCCCTCTACCCCACTCCTTTCTATTTAGAGTCTAAGGAACACGTGATCCAGTCCACGTGGTCTGCCCCTGGTGCACCTGTTCCTTAAGGGACACTTCCACGTCCAATACGGGACATGCGGACAACGCCTATATGGGAGCAAAAAGGGAGTTAGTTGTCCTCCACCCCACTCCCTCTACCCCACTCCTTTCTATTTAGAGTCTAAGGAACACGTGATCCAGCCACGTGGTCTGCCCCTGGTGCACCTGTTCCTTAAGGGACACTTCCACGTCCAATACGGGACATGCGGACAACGCCTATATGGGAGCAAAAAGGGAGTAAGTTGTCCTCCACCCCACTCCCTCTACCCCACTCCTTTCTATTTAGAGTCTAAGGAACACGTGATCCAGCCACGTGGTCTGCCCCTGGTGCACCTGTTCCTTAAGGGACACTTCCACGTCCAATACGGGACATGCGGACAACGCCTATGGGGGAGTGAAAAGGGAGTAAGCTGTTTTCTAGCGCACTCCATTGTATAAAAGGGAAAGCGTTAGAGAAGAGCTTACTCCTTTTTACTCCTTTCCGTCAGAGTGTGGGGTGTAAGTGCTCTCAAATATGTGCCAGCTGCGGCCATGTGATCCAGCTGGGCTTTGACGTAAACAGTGCGGAGAGAGAAAAAGGAAGGGTAAGAGCGCGACACACTATTCGCTGCTACTTTTGGACCGCAACAAAGTTGGAAAACTCCGTGGCTCCAGCCTTTTGCCCTCTCTGCCTCTCTGTCCTCGTTTATTTATCGCTTGAAAATGCCTGCGATTTCAAGTGGTGTGACCTGACCAGCTGAAGTAGATATAGGCTCTCGCTGCTCAAGCTACCCATGCTGTCGGAAAGCTGTCAGAGATAGAAGTGTTTTTTTTCTCGTTTTGTCTCAATAAATACCGCTCTAAGTAACAAAACATTACCTTTCAGGTGGACTCATAATATCACCGAGACGGATTGTCAGCTGTAAGTAGTGCGACATTTGGTGATCGTGTGCTTGATATGTTGAGCTGCTTTTTTTCGCGTTAAGTTTCTGGATACCAAAGATTCGGCTCTGCTCGTTTTCTCTAGGGCTGAGTAACTGCCAAGACGTCTTCTCAAAAAGAAAAACGAAAACTTCGAAGGCGGGCACCTCTTCTGTTAATGAATTGCAAACTGAAAGACACCGAAGGCCGCGCCAACCAGTCAATGGGCTTCATTAACACATGTCGCCCAGATTACGTACGTGCTATTTCCGAAACGAATGTGAACTGCCTGTTGTAAAGAACCGAGAACCCATGCGCTTGCATGCACACGCTTGAAAAGCGCTGTTTACTACATCCGATTCAGGAGCATTCCTACGCCCACTACACACACAGGCCCGCTTACGATTTCCATACGGCCAAGGTCCCTTCAACGGCGAACGTTCCGTTCCTACAGACCGTTAAGTTGTTTGCGAAATAAAAAAAAAATCATACTAAGAATTGTAAGTACGAGCCACGCCTTTTTTGCAGTGTGCCGACAGAGCTTAAATTCGGGCGTTAAAGAAAAGTGAGATTCAAAACCTAACATATCGCCTCCCCTGTGCTGTTCCAGGGGCGAGAATCATGGACTGTGCCGAGTCCTCATGAATATTAATTGCGCACAGCCCGGCCCCGTGAGGTCCGCAGTTCGATAACCAGCACAACGACTGAGCCGGAAAGTCGAAGAAAAGCGCCGCACCAACCGTGCGCGGAGGCAGAGGGAAAGTTAATCACTCGCAGAGATAGCCAGAACCTGCGTTGGGCGAGCAGCGGCTACTCGAGGCTGACTACCGTAACTAGTGCACCGCTGCCGAGTTGGCCTGCAAACCGGGTAACCAGGGTGACCTCGAAGAAAAACAAACAGCTCTGCGCCACCCGCTCGGCGGCAGCCTTCAGTGCAATCATGCACGCGCACTCATACTGAGGGAAGAATAGAGATTCGTACCGTGGTGGAGCCTACGTGACCGAATGCGTCAAAAGAAACTACATAGTGGGAGCTATGAAGCATGCCACAGATTCCGCGGCTTAAGGCGCTGATTGTTTCGATTAAGTATGTCGTACGCTTTTAAGTTACTTGATATCAGGCGCGTACATCGCTATGCCCAGTGTCCATTAAAGAAGGAATGAGGTTGGTAGGAATCAAACTGCGGATATTGCGACTCGGAACGGATATGCAACCTTCCGCACGAATGGGGTGCCTCTGATATAGACAACAACAGGGAGATGGATCAGATAGGTAAAAATAAGTAAAGATAACAACCAAATGATAGATAAAATAGGTCGGACTGCGCAAGTCGCATTCCGTTAATTCCGTCCGCATAGGCTGGCTTTTCATTGTTCGGCGAACTTCAGCACCCGGCTTTCCCCAATCCCATCGTTCAGGCCTTTAGCGTCGTTTAGGCCACTCCGGTTTGGTTTTCATCAATTCAGAAGAGTAATAAGATCCTGCTGGGCTTCATTAATTGCGCAAACATTTTTATGCAGTGGTGTTTACTCGTAAGATGGAGCCGACCCTTTCATCAGTTAGCTTAGGTTTGGTGTCAACATGGTTTTCCGCCTCGTAGATGAAAGCAAAAATCAGGAGCTACCTTTACGCTATACTCTTGACCTCCCTCCTATGTGCTTGTTTCCTGAGTTGCTTATTTATTGTGCGTTTGTTTTGTTTTTTTTTTTTTCACAGAAGAAAAGAGCGTACCCTGAGACATCTTGCCAGCGTCCACCCGCTGAAGTTTTATGTTTTTTGAGCTTTGGTGAGAAAGGGAGCTGGTCAGCAATATTTAACCTTACTATTTTTTTCGTTCACATCAGAGCTTTGACTTGCACGGGGGACATGAACAAGAATAACGGAAGTCCTGGCTCCATACACTGTTGTTGTCCATACACTGTTGCAGTGTGGCTCTTGCAAGTCTCGAACTACCGGCAGCCAACTTCCTTCGCAAAAATTTCTTTTAACAATCTCCACGTTATCTGCAAACTTTTGTATATCATACTTTCAGTGGGTAATTGTCCATGTACTACCTGTAAACGATAGTCTATATTGTCTATGGAGCTTGAATGGAATAAAATAACTGGACTGTCTATAAAGGTACGCCTATGGACCGCCTATAGACCTGGAATAGACTAAAGTAAATAGACTCTATCAACTCGTTTCAGACAAACTGACAACTCTATCAAGGATCACACTTTAACGTGCTCAGCTTAATATCAGGCGACTCTTCATATCCAACAGAATCCTTTCAATTGATAAGCCGAATCTAGCGCACATTAAGCCCGCGCATTTAAAAGATGCATGATTAATCCTCTCCAAAGTACGTGGAAAGTTGCGTGTTTGTGTTTCAATGCTACGTCTAAAAATTGCTCTTTCTGCTTATCACACGAGAATTTTTATTTTTCTCAACATGTAAACATGAAATAAACGACTTCTCAGTCTCTTCGATTTTGAGAATTTACTCAGCGTCCCTTCTGCGCTCGAATGCAATCAAAACTGCAGAATGGGCTACAAAGACTTACTGCTTGGACATGCGAATCTGTGTCACGCTTTCCATGCCAATAAGTCTACCTTGCACACGAATTTATTTCAAAATACGATGTAGTACCTTAACACTGACGTCGTTCACATAGCACATCATCTAGCGTGTTATTTCATCGTCCGAGTTTCTATTCTACTGCTGTATGGCTTTGATATCGTTTTTGAATATCTGCAATTAATGTGTGACCTTAAAAGCACGGCTTCAACATGCCCTTTTCGCTTTATATTTTTGTCTCTGTTCTGTGCCGGATTCGTAATGTCACAACTCTGTAATCCCAACACTGGGATAAAGGTTTCAAGGAATAAAAATTAGTAAACACATACAAATAAAAGCTATATGCGCAGCAATATATCCTTTTTACAGCTAATGTAATAGAGTGAATTATTTGCTTTTCTCCGGCAATAAAATGGCATTCTGGCAATCTTCTTGCTTATGTACGGCATTATATTAGACCAAATAGACGAAAAAATTATTTTCAGCTCTACGTTCTTTTTTTCATGCTTCCTTGATAGGAAACATTTGCTTGGTGCACTCAAATAATGCGGCATCTACGCACCGTTTTCCCTGAAAAACGTGCAAGTCTTGATCCAGGTGCCCTGGGGTTCCTTGGAAATCACTGTTCAAGGCTCGCGAGTCGTATAGACTTTTTCACGTTTGCCTTCTTGAGCGCAGCCATATTTCTACGGGGCCTTGCCAGCTGCGTTCTGATTGGTCGATTTAATAAAGGCGTCGACTACGCATACGCAGCGCAGTCCAACACGCATGCGCTCTTAGTCAATCTTTTAATAACGAAAACGTCTATATTTAGAAATGTTGCCGCAGAAGCGAGCTTCGCAGCAGTGTGCCAAGTTTTGTAAGGAAGCCTTCAGTGCGCAGCGCTCGTTGGAGGTCCGCTGGCGGCGGAATGGAGAGCAACTACAGCAAGAGTAATTTCTCAAAAAATCTTTTGCAATAGTACCCAAAAGAAGACCAGTTTTTGTGTTCCATGTGCCCACCTCTTCGTACATCACCCCAATTTCTCTCAGAAAGTTTCTTCTAAACCGCTTTGCTAAAGATTTTGGAATAAGCACGCGTTCCCCTCATGCCCGTCACAGGGAGCCGCAAAGACTGGATGACTGTTGACCAGAAATGTATTTCCAAGACTACGAGGGACATAGTCTAGGCAAAACTGTGAAGTCAAAGTTGTCTTTAGAGGCTCGATGACGTCTACCCATTAGCACTAAGAAGCAAGAAAGACCGTCAGAAAGACTTACAAAAACTAAGGGTTTCTGCAGAAATGGCATGGTAGCTGCGGAAGCTTTCATTTTATTATCTGCTGCACAAAGCCTCCGGCAAGCAGACGAATCGGGACCTGTGGACCACTTTCAAGCTTTCAGTAAAGGCATGGGAGCAACGTCGACTTCAAATTCTATCCTCTGGCTTTGAATCGTAAGAATAACTGTCGTGTCCGGGAAGTGATTTGAGCGGGTGCTATCCATCGTTGAAAATGAAAGAGCACAATTTGGGACGAGATTTTTTTTTTTTCATTTGACAGCATTCGTTTATTTCTCGAGCTTTGTTACAAGCAAAGCGGGGATATGCACAATCAAAAAAAAAAACAGAGGGGAGAGAGCGGAGTATAGATACATAGCTTGTGAAGAGAATATTGTTTCTCCGTGTAATAATTCTCATGAGTGACTAAATGTGCGCGAAAAGCAGCTCCAAGAGTTCCTTGCCTTTTTTAAGCCCGGTTCCCAATAAGATACAAAGAGCCCCGGCGGCCATTCGCTGGCTGTTCCCTTTTCGTGTTTTTTGCTTGATCTCCCGTGAAAGTGCAGAAGCGTAGAGCGTGATTCGTTTTCAATAACTTAAACATTTTATTAACGACAACAACCAATGACTCCGTGCCCACAACGGGGCCAAACGCAGGCTGGACGCTCGCGCAGTCCTCGTCCCAAAAGCCGGTCTTCAGGCAGGACCATCCATTCACTATTTGTTTCCTAAGTGTTGAGGTACCACCTGCAAAGATAGGTAATGAAAATAAGAGAACACAGACATGCTTCGCCACTTCCAACAGAAAACAAACAGAAACCGTAAAATGCGCTAAATACCAGATGCAAATGCTTGGAAATAAGTTAGGGCCCTTAACATGAATTCATTTATCTAAGCGAAATGACTCAGCAGTAACGACGGTCAACGCGTCGATATCAACCAAGATCTGTACGCCTATCCCTACTTGTTCTCACCTCTAAGGGTTCACAACACGTAACCCCCCCCCCCCCCCCGGGAAAATGATTTTTTCTCATTCATTTCCCCAAAATCTTAGCTAGGGGAGTGAGATCGTGCATCTTAAAATACCTCTACGTCGGCAAGCTACTTGCTACCTTCCAGAGGGCCGCAAAATCGAAGTGCGCATACTATAGGACGCACATCTGCACCATAAGATTATGTAAGGTCTTTCAAGACTTCACATGCCGTTTCACGTGTTCCCAGGAAGGGAACAGGAAATGATCTGTTCCCTGTTCAACCCGTTAAGGGGTACTTAAGAGCAACATGAATTCTACCGTTAGGTCTGGGCGTTAGTTCCGGCACGATGAAAGGTGGGCCTGGTAGCATTCTTCACTCTACACCGCAGACCACGCTCCACCGCATTCGGTTCTTAACCCGTTTCCAAGTCCCGGACCACGTACCGCTTAGTACTTCTTGAAGCCGAGACCGTAGCCGCCATAGCCGCCATAGCCGAGACCGTAGCCGCCATAGCCGCCATAGCCGAGACCGTAGCCGCCGAAACCACCATAGCCGAGACCGAGACCGTAGCCGCCGAAGCCTCCATAGCCGAGACCGACGCCTCCGACGGCAACGGCGGGAGCGGCAGCGACAGCGACAGCGGGACGAGCGACGGCGACGGGGGCGGCGACGACGGCGGGAGCAGCGGCGGCGACGGCGCGGGTGCCGTAGCTCACGCCGTGGTTAACGTGGTTAGCGTAGGAAGAAGCCACAGCGGGGCCGGTCCGGCCGATGGCGAAGGCGGGAGAGCCAACGACGGCGACACGGGGACGAACGGCGGCGGCGACGGCCACCGGGGCGGCACCGTAGGCGAGTCCACCACCATAGCCTCCGAGTCCATAGCCGCCAAGGCCGGCACCATAGCCGTAGCCGAGGGCACCGCCGTGGCCGTAGCCGAGGCTGCCGACGAAACCGCCGTGGAGTCCACCGGCGTTAGCGGCGGCGAAGAGGCCGAGAAGGACGACGACCTGCGGGAAAAGGAAGCTTGGCTTGAACGTCTGGAGTCTGTGTCCAAGTCCATGACTACAATGGTTCTGAACACAATGTATAACTTATCGACTACCTTCCTCGTAGCTGGTGTTCGTTCAAGCCAGCAGAATCCAGTAAAATGTTTTGATATCCGATATACCCCACGGTAGAGTCCAAGATATACCCCAGGATATACCCCACGGTAGAGTCCACGGAAGGTCCAGGATGGCGGTTATGGTTTGAAATACAGCACCGTAAGCCTTACAAGTTGCTATAACGACAGTTGAAATTGTACCTTACGGTAATACTAACCGCTTTAATATTAAAAAAATATGGCTGATTGTAGGACGGCATTTGCTGTTAGCAAAGTTCATGTCCCACGCATTATGGCCTCCTAAGCCTGTTAATTGTAACAGCGCGATACTTCAGAGGCCGTTACGTAGTGCGCGCAAGATGATTATACCCGCAATTGGTTAAAAGTTCTCAAGCTGTGGCGCAAAAATAAATTTCTTGCGCTAGCATGATATTATAGAAGCCTAGCCAACTGCATTACCTGTAAATAACCACGATCCGTAATCAACTGTTAGACCTCGTTATTTAGAGGGCACAACTGTCATTTCTACAGCTCTAATCTTGTTCTCGGTGTTGGTAGAGTCATTAACGCAGGACAAGAGTCCTTTGCGGAAAGTCAGTTGAACAGGCAATTATCACTTTTTTTTTTACGTTTATCCCGATATTGGCACAGTCTTCCGCGTTGAAACGAATAATGAAATGCGGGTCCTAGCTACTGGGGGAGGGGGAGGCCTAGACAGCCTGATCAAAGCCCAGCATGGACGATGCGGCACAGGTAATCGGCCCAGTATTCGAAATGGATGGTTTCACTGTGGTCCTGTGCAGAACAGGCCTTTACCAATACATTTTCCATTATGGTTCCAATATTGGGCCAATTAGTTGTGCTGCTAGGGGGGTGACCACCGGTCTTGGGAGGTTTCGGCTGGCCACAAGAAGCAGCGCAGTCCACGTTCAGTCCTTTCGCCCTGCCGTGACGATCGTTCTTCGAGGTGCGCCGCACGAGTAGGATATACTTACGAAGGCGTTCATGGTGGCTTTTGGGAGTGAACTGCGACTCGAGACCGAGAAGACCAGTGACTGCTCTGGCTTCCGCCGGCCCTTATATACTTCGAGCAACGCTGCCCCCTCCGTCCCAGAGCCGAGAATGAGGAGGTCAGCAATGCTGGACGTAAGAGAGGGGGTAAAAAGAGAGAGGGAAAGTGGGGAGGAGGAGGAGGGGGACCGCTTGACCCTAAAGCCCAGCGCGCAGTCCGGCAGGAGTAGCAGCCAATGATCTCGGCCAGGGATCGCAGTGGCGAGGGGGGCCGCGGAGTAGCGTTAAGGCCGCCGCCTTGGGCGTGTCGCCGCGGCTCTCTACAGCTGATGCAACGGACGAAACTCGTGGCGTCGCGGTTCTCGTCACCATCGTCCGGCCCGCGCTCGTGGCCAAGGTCGTATATGGCGGCGTGCCTTTAGCTTCTCTGTACGCCACCGCTTCTGTCCTGGAGCGGAGGACTGGGCGAGGGACGGAAAAAGGGAAAAAGCCCGAGGGGGGTCACTCCGGCCTTCTCCTCCGCTGGTGGGGCTTTCGTTGCGTCCAGACGCTCTCCGCCGTTGGAAAGGAAGTGAGACGACAGTGTTAATCGGCATTGTATACGGAGTGCCTCTCACGGAACGCAGGGATCGCGACTACGTTGTTGCTTTTGCGATCACGTTTCGTCGTAAGAGATTCTTGGAATTTCACCCCTTCCTGAAGCCACGTCAAGCGTTCAACGCCTAAGGTCGTGACCCTAAGGTGGTATAGAAGCAGTAGTATGCAGCAACGCATGTTGAAAGAAGAATAGAAAGGAAAGGAATTCGAAAAACACCTAGAGCTTTAGTAGGAATAAAAACTTTAATAATTTTAGCAGAAATGTAATACACTGAAGCCTACCGGAGCGTCACATGAATGACTGTCACTGTCCGGCAGACAGCGCGCGAATTAATGAAAATAAAATTAGTACTAAGATTGCAGCAAAGATTCTAAAGTGGCTGTCGCCTTCACTGAAGATCGCGTGTGAAAAAAGTCTGCAAATGATGAAATACTGCGATGTAATTGTAACAAATAGTGCATCGTAAGAATACATGCTACAAATACCTCAGTTAGAATGCTCTGTGTAAGTATCATGGAGTAGTTAGCTTTGTAGAAATAGGCTGCAGTCACTTTTTTTGCTAATTATTTTTATTTCCCAGATGTGACAGGTAAACATCAAGAATCCACGCATCTTACAAATTAGCATTTTGGACAAAAAAAAAACAAGCAAAATATATATTTTGCAAACGAGCAAACATATATTGCACCAGTAAAATATGTGCAAAGTAACGACATTGTGTAAAGAAAAGACCTATGGTACCTTAATTTAAAAGACATAACTCGTTCATCGATAAAATTGTGTTTAGATGAGTGCCAGTGCCAACCCGGTTCGTTTTGCTTCTTTAATTTCGTGAGGTATGGCTCGTTCTGACTTCTTACTTCCTGTAGGTGTTCCTTCTCTGCCGCCCTTCTCTCTCATTGGTCGTGTAGTACCTGCCATCGAGTCGTGGCTATTCTTGTGCTTTCGCCATCGTTCACTACAACAGCCTGCGCTGTCATATTTGCGAGCCTAGAGAACAAAAAGTGCAAATAGTACCCTAAGCAACACCAGCAGGTGGCTCAGAGCAAAAAGGGGCAGCACAGCCTGCCGCCACACTAAGTGGCACGCGTCTTTCTTTTTGTTTTTTCAAAAGCCCGGCTGGACCAAGCGCGGCCCAGCGCCGGCCTATACCCTCGCCACCGTCCCTCGCGAGAGATACATATCGATACGTCACGTACACACCGTCCGCTGCCGCTAAGCAGAACGCGGGCCAGCGTGGTTACTGCCTGCGCGCCATTGCGGCTGCCTAACGGGACTCCAGTGGCGGTCGTTTCGCTTTCAAGCCGGCAGACGCGAGGCAACGGACAGCGCTGAATAAGAAGAGCGAGAGAAGAAAGGGCGAGGTGTGGGGCGAGTGAATGTTCGGCCGCGGCGGTTGCTCGGTCATTTGGCCTGGACCACTCCCGACAGCCAGCAGATTTTCCCCGGCGCGCGCCCGCGCTCCGAATAACGTTGTTCGTGAGCGCGCGTATTACCGGAACCCTCGTTAGACCGCCTGGCCTGCCGCCTGCCCGGCCGTGGGAAGTGCTGGCACGCCGGCCGAGGAGGTGGAGAAAGAGGAAGGCACGTTGGGAAGTGAGAGGTCGCTGCAGACGCGGAGTGTTCGCGCGCTTTTCTTTCTCGCCGCCGCTGCAACCTTGCTTCCGCCGGGCGAGAATTGGCGCGAAAATGCGCCGCGCGTTTCGGGACTATTTGTCCGCGACGAGGTGAAGCGGTGCGGAGGCTTCTTGAACAATGGAGCGCGCCGCTACGGGTGTTTGTGGGCCTAACGGCGCGTGAGAAAGAGATGGCGCCTGTCTGTGAATGAAGCCGGTTTTTATTCGGTTTGTTTGAATACGCTACGCCGTGGAGAAAGCGAGTTTTGACATCACGGAGGAAGGTTACACACCTGATATGAGTGGCAGCAGTGCATCATCAACGTCATCATCATCATCATGAGTGCAGGTGTTAATCCTGCGAGGATTAACTTTTTGCCGCAATCATTAGTGGATTAAAGAGCAACAATTAGCATCGTCAAGGGCAAACTGCAAAGGACATAGTCCTCAGCTAGTCTCCCTACGGACTAATCATTGCTCACCAGGGGACTTAGTATGGTTGTTATCCCTTTTTTACCCCCTTATGACACGGAATGCCAAGAGCGTTCTGGGGGAAACACGTGTCTGGCCTGCTGATATGTACGAAAGATATAAGGGAAGGGCAGCAAGAGAAAGAGAGTGAATGAAGGTGGTAACGTAGGGGAGCAAGGCCACTAAAAGAGAGTGTTACGATGTATTGGTTTGGTTTATTGGTTTATTGGAGTTTAACGTCCCAAAGTAATTCAGGCTATGAGGGACGCCGTAGTGAAGGGCTCCGGATATTTCGACCACCTGGGATTCTTTAACGTGCGCTGACAACGCACAGTACACGGGCCTCTATAATTTCGCCTTCATCGAAATTCGGCCGCCGCGGCCGGGATCTTACCAGCGTCTTCCGAGCCAGCAGCCGAGCCCCGTGACCACTGAGCCACTGCGGCGGGGCTGTTACGATGTATTGTATGAGCGAACAAGCAAAAAAAAAAACTCATGAACATTTAGCTCCTTTATGTGTTGGCAATTCGATCGCATTCGAAGCTGTTGGTGTCTTTGCCGAGAGTGACTTTTGGTGCTAGTGAGACCCAGGTTGCTCGTAGCCGAGATCTTCCGGTACACTACCTGCCACGGATGGCAGGTGACGGCTTCACATAGACGAGCCTCCTCTGGTGAGGTCACATCTCTTCATCCAGATGAATTTCTCCGCTCTGGTGACTTCACTGATGACGTCACTGTTCACTAGTCAATCACGATTTTTCTGGACGATCCTGGATGGCGCCGGATTATTCTCCTGACGAGGCTTCTATGCTATCGCATAAAAAACACCGGGACACCAAATTCCATAAGGTGTTGTCAGTGCAATCAGGTCAGCCACTTAGGTCAACGTGACTATGCGGCGTCATCACAACCTGCCCATCGGATAGTCTGTAAAACTCGCGCATCAAACCCTTAAAGTGGAGTTTGTGTTCCCTCGAATTTTCGAGAACCAGGTTGCCCTTCTCGAGCTCTTCTAATATGCCACCTGCCACAGTTCGCAGGTGAAGGCTTCACACAGATGAATCTAGTCTGGTAAAGTCACGTCCCTCCAGCCCATGGGATTTCTCTGCACTGGTAAGACCCCTGATGACGCAACTGCCCGCCAGCCAATCAGAATTTTTCTGGATGGCGACGGACCGCGCCGGGTTTTGACTCCGCTGGCAGTTCTAAGCCATCGCATAAAAATGTTTTTCAATAACGGAAGTGAATTTTGCGTGCGAAGGAAAGAAAAAAGCTAAAACAATCTACAGCGTAAAATAATAACGGGACTAATATTAAGTGATAATGGACGATGGTCGCTAAGTAGGTAATGAGTCCCGAGAGGCACTGTATTTGACAATGTTTCTGAGTAGAAAAATAGGCTGAATAGTAAGCACCTAAAGGGCATCTTGTCACTGATGCTGCAAAGGAACAGATGTATTGATCAGTCAAATCGTGCAGAGTTCTTTCTGGAGCTATTGCTGTTGCTCACGTGTTTGTATCAGTCAGTAATCATTCGAACTGTTATGATGTGAACAGAGGAGTGCGCGTAGCTGGTGTTTCACATCGTTTTTTTTTATTAGGGTTGTAGACTTACAGCGAAGCTGTTAGTGGCTCATTTCTGACGTCATCGGGGGCATCGTTGGCGTACCGCATCACGTGACCGTCTCGTAATCACGTATTTTTCCCTGGGTCACGTGACACCACGCGACCATGTTGCCACTCTAACGTGACCTGTTATGTGGCATTGCGTGATTGTGACATCGCCCCACAGGACCGGTCACGTGACAGTGAAGTCAGCGCCGCGTTGCCATCCACGTCAGGTTACGTGACCGGTGACGTCACCGGCGGCGAAAAGCCGTGCAAGCGCACTCCGCACAGGTATTCACGAAGTCTCTTCCTTGCATCGCCAATAGCAAAAGCCCAAATCGCAAAAGTAAAACCAGCTGTACTGGTGCCGCACATTAATGATAAAGCAAAATTATTTAGCAATTTTTTGCGTCACCATGCTTGAACTAATTTCTTGCGCTCTTTTGGCTTTTGGTTTTTTTTTGTGCCCTCTGTAACTTAGGCTGCTCTTAACTTTACAGCAGTTTAACACTTATAACTAATATTTAAGTGATGTGTGCAGGCGTATATTCGTTGCGTGCTTTCGAGGGCATGAGCCACTTTAACCTGTTTTTTTTTTCGAGTTATTGCCCAACAGTTAGAATTAGCACGCTGCATCTCCACGAGCCAGAATAATCTATTACTGTAGAAACAGTTCGGCGGGGGTGGGGGGGGGGGGGGGAGGAGGCTCCCACAGGTATAATGTGGTCGCAGACTTAAGCACCAAAGCTGCGAGAAACGTTCTACTTCAGGCGCTTATCACAGAAGAGATCAAGAGCGCGTTTAAGGAGCCTGCGAATATAACCAATTCTGGACCAAGGTTACCTTAACTATAACTAGTATTTAGCTTATTAAGAGCCGCAATGATGCACCGATAGCAATTAGACGCATTAGAACTTGCCAGTTGGGCAGTTTAGCCATATTTAAATTATCAGGTCTCCTAATTGGTTGCAGCATAGGAAGGGGTTAACTAGAAGACTCACAGTCGCTTTATATAGGAGCTGTATGCGGTTGAAAGGTCAACTTTTTTTTTTGCTCGTGTTACCGTGTCGATTACAAACGGCGTAAGAGGCCGGTGATAACTTCTGAATAGACTAATGGAAGGCCCTATTTGTGAAACTTTCTGCGCGTATGATATCTACGAAAATGGATAGCGCCTGGTTGCTAACGATGTGATAACAGAAGCACATAAAATAAGTACAACGTAAGATAGAATATTATATTCAAGGAGGTGTTAAAGAGGGCTCTAGAGGTAGGTCATAAAATTAGAAGACTAGGGCCGAGTTGTGCAGCTGACTAAGCGGACCACCCGGCTTAACCTTAAGCTAATCCTACACATGAACACTCTTCTGCATCACATTCACGAAGTGTGGAGGGAGAGAGAGGGGGAGGGGCATAGGGTAGGAATTATCTTCATTTATTCAAAGTAGTTATAATGCATTTTAAGTAATAGACTTGATCGACGTATTGGTTTCTCATGATGAACACTGAAGCGCTTGAAAGGAGAGGCAACTTATCTAATAATCATAATAGATATACCCTGTTCCGGCTGGTAAGGTATTCCTTGCTTCCTGAAAAAAAAATGGAGTGGAGATAAAACACTAAATTATCTAAAAGCAACATATTTGGAATCGCGCCAGGGGTGTTCTGGAAGGCTGACCTGCAGAATTCATCAGTGCCTTCTTCCAGATACTTTAGCAACCCGTAGTAGAGTTGTGAGTAGTAAAGGTCTTTTAATCAACTGGGAGCCGCTGCGTCGGCTCAGTAGTTAAGGTGCTCGGCTGCTGACCCGTAAGACGTGGGTTCGGTCCCGGCCGCGGCGGTCGCATTTCGATGGAGGCGAAATTCTAGAACACCGTGTGCTGTGCAATGTCAGTGCACGTTAAAGAACCCCAGGTGGTGGAAATTTCCGGAGCCCTCCACTACGGCGTCTCTCATAGCCTGAGTCGCTTTGGGGCGTTAAACCACCATAAACTATAGTCAACTGAGTTGTCCTGAAAACACTTGTCTTGAAAACATAAACCAAAATGCGATAACATTCTTTCTATGCTGTATATTCAGTACAAGTGTACTATTACACTGATTATCAGTGCACTGCACTGGCAATGTTCGTAATGTTGCAGATTTTCTGTACATGTTATGTAATGGAATTTATAATGATGCTGTGAACGTTCACATTGTTTACTCCTGCTGTTTCTTTGCACTATTTAAAAAAATATTTTTTCACTTTTTATTTTCACTCTCATACCTTATTCCTTGTTGCGTTCATATTTCACTAACTGCTGCTCTGCTTGCTGTACATATTGTGGTCAAACCACTCACTATGTATTAGGAGGTCTCCCAGATAGTTTCCGAACTTTAGAACCTCCTAAAGTCTTACATATTAGGTATCAAATTTGCAGATGTTAATAATAATAAACTTGAACTTAAAAAACACAAAAAGTGCCAGAATGTGAAGGATGAAAAAGAGAGCAAAGACAGGCTTTTGCGATTACGTGTTTCTTAAGGCTTGACGTCAGAATGCAAACGGCGTGCAAGATAAGAGTTATTTTTTCACTTATTTTAACATTCTTTTTATAACTGGACGCGGCAGGGGGGGGGGGGGGTGATGACTGTGAGGACAGTAAATTGATCCCGACGCCCTTTGCAGCTTCACAGATCATGAAGTAGTTCTTGTACAAAACTCAGAATTAATTATAGCTTAAATGATTTAACCGCTCTTGGTTTTTCGGTGCATTGGGTCCCCGTCGACAGCATTTTTCCGCCGCAGTTTGCTTGAAAGCTGTTTCGCAAATCGAACAGCCTGATTGATTTCCATATCGTATTCTATAGGCGTTCAGTGTGTTTTGCCTCCTCTGCTGTGACTAGTTTATTAAGCGGCTGAATTGAAAGAAGTTCTGAAGACACAGCTGCACTGAACATCTTCTCTCTCAGGAACACATTAGTTTTTTTATACAGTCCCAACAAGCAACGACACCCTTGCGCCAGAGGTGCAGATGGAAAATAGTTTAGATGGTCTGCACCTGGTATACAGAATCGCGTTGGGCATATCTCGCTATTTTGGGTGATACTGAAAAAGGAAATGGTGGGTAGTCCGCAGCTATAAATAGTCAGCCGTCATCGTCATCATCATCTTGACTACGTCTACTACACGGCAAAGACCCTTCTCATTAACCCTGTCCTTTGCCAGTTGAGGCCGCCGTATCCCCACAAACTTCTTAATCTCATCCGCACCCTGCTACGTTTGCCTTCTCTTGGAATCCACTCCGTTACTCTTAAGAACCAGCGGTTATCTTGTCTTCGCACTGCATGCCCTGCCCTAGCCCATTTCTTCCTCCTGATTTCGACTAGGATGTCATTAACCCGCGTTTGTTCCCTCACCCACTCCGCCCGCTTCCGATCTCTTAACGTTACACCTAACATTTTTCTTTCCATAGCACACTGCGTTGTCCTGAACTTAAGCTGAACCCTCTTTGTTAGCCTCCATGTTTCTGCCCATAGGCGAGCACCGGTAAGATACAGCTGTTGTATACTTTTCTCTTGAGGGATATTGGTAAACTGCCATTCATGATCTGAGAGAACCTGCCATATGCGCTCCATCCCATTCTTATTCTTCTAGTTATTTCCCTCTCATGATCCAGATCAGCTGTCACTACCTGCTCTAAGCAGACATATTCTCTTACTACTTCCAGCACCTCGCCACCAATGGCGATCTGCTGTTCTCTACATCAACAACTAAAGCGCTCATAGAATAAAGGACACTCCAAACTTTTATTTGGACATAGCACTTTCCATACCCAGTAGTTAAAGAAAAGCAAAATGTTCTGTTCCTTCATTCATGTCTTTTCGGACACCTCTATACTTCTACGTTGTTGTTCTAGCTGTTTTAGTTCTCCTGTGGCCACATTTGTATTCAATTCGGTCATACTTGTATTTTCTTTCCTCAAAGCAAGCAGACTCCTGACAGTGCAAGTTACGTTGTTACGTGTTAGCTATGAGCCGTTACGTGTTAGCTATGAGTTTCTCTACAGCTCACACGAAAGCGAGGGTTCCAACTGCCCCTTGCCTGCAAGGCACGCCACTCCTGCACTGCAGAGAGCCCGTTTAGAGCACAAGCATCGTTTAGGGCTTCTTAAAATTCAGCGCACAGCCAACTGCATAATCCGCTTCCATATAAATCGACAATGGCCTCCGTGAATGGGGCTATAATTCAGCCTGGCTACGCTTAAGGACACATGAGGACGATGAGAAGCAACGACCTGACTCAAATTTCGTCTCGTGGCCAACGAATCCCGGACGAAAGTCTCCAACGAAGTCTATTGCTTTTGTATGTATATATGATCTCTCCAAAGTGTTCCAGCATAAACGACACTTCACTGCATGCCGTCCATGTGTAAGCCTTGACGAATTAAATAAAGGAACGCCAATTCGCTCGCTCTGAAGCGGAATCGACAAGGCCGTTAATACGACGAGGAATAAAAAAAAGCAGGAAATGGCTTCGTATACTCTCACGTCTTGTGTCCTGGCCGCCGGCGTTATGCAAAACGTCCGTTTCCGTTATGTCGGTCCTCACGCGTCTGTGTGACGGCTTTGCGCCACTTTTTTTCTCACCATCTCTCTCTACTTTCTTCTCCCTTTTGATCTACCATTCTGTTCTATTATCCACTCATTAATTTCGCTTTTAGCGTAGTCGACTATTCGGTTATTATAAACAGAAAAAAATTGCGAGGACACTTTGGCAACTAAAGTGTTGATAGCGAAAGCAGAGGATACTTAGCCGTGACGACTTCCGGTGGATGTGACGTCACACCGTTCCGGGGGCTATATCGATACTCAAATTATACGTCTTTCGGGGATCTTAAGTGTTAATTACTCTTAATTACACATTTTCCATCTAATTTGACACAAATATGACTTTTTCCGACCATTCTGATAATTTTCACTATGCCGTGACGACTTCCGGTGGATATGTCATCACACCGCTCCCGTGGCTATATCGACGTCCGCGCTGTTTCGACGCAATTTCGACGTTTTTGCATTTAATGAATTAACTAATTAATTCACAGTCATCAAATTGGCTTTTAGGCTCATTTTTTCCTCCTCTATCTGAAGAAACCATTATTTCTTCTATCTTTTTTAGTTCCCGAGTTAAACGCGTGTTACACGCTTTGTTAACGGACGGACGCAAGTGTCAGCCATTAACGCGCCTTAAAATAGGCGCGCTGTTATTTACACATGTTAGCACAGCGCTATAAACACAGACAGAAGGCAGCGAAACTGTCTCACTACAGGAGTGCTGTCTATCAACGGAAAATCACGGACAGCCTTCCTGGACATTCAGCAACTAGCGCCTTCTGTTGGCCGCAGTAGCGGAAACCGCGTAACTAAATCGGAATATATTAAACTTGTAACCTTGAGAAAACTAGAGAGTACCCAGGGATTCTGTACGAACATTTTCATAGCCGAAGTTACCTCCTCACTGCAAACTTTATTCTATAAAATGCTTCCTAAACTCACACGAACTGTTAGTGCGAAGACATTACTAGTCCCATTATGAGAAAAGGCGGTAGCGTGTGCGTGCGTGTGTGTGTGTGTGTGCGCGTGCGTGCGTGCGTGTGTGTATGTGTGTGTGTGTGTGTGTGTGTGTGTGTGTGTGTGTGTGTGTGTGTGTGTGTGTGTGTGTGTGCGCGCGCACTCGAGGATGGTACAGAAAATTTTAACGATGGAAAAACGGAATATGATCACGATGGAATAGGGCGACGTCATCAAGCGGCCGTATGACGCACAGACAACATTCGTGCCAAGATCGTAACGCAACCGTTTGTCGTACAGCATTCCGGGTGATGTCATGCGATTTCTCGTTCCATATAGCTTACATGTACAAGTCAAGTTGGAGGTTAGCTTGCGGCAGGGATTTTAAATGACGACATATGTGCCTTAAATTGTATGCCTTCCCAGACTTCGCATAAAAATTACGATGCAACAGTTCGTAGTACAGCGTTCCGGGTGGCGGCATAAACTGGTGTGTATGCGGGTGGCGTCATACATCGCGCCACCGGAAACGACGACAGACAGTAGAGCGCACTGCCTGCGGTGCGCCAGTTCGCGTGCACAGATTTCATTGCGGCCGGTTGTTTATGTGTTCGTGCAATGAGCAGTGAACTATCAACGCTTTCACATTCCCACTCGTAAGCAGTCTTAAGTATTTCGGTCGAATTTTGTAGCGAGAGCTACACTACGCCAGCTCTTCGAGCCTTAAGCGTTGCCTAGAGCCGGTTGGTCACGTGGTGCGGAGCAGTAGCTGCTGCCAGCGGCGGCGCGCCGGCAAAACCGAGCTGCAACAGTTGTGTGCATGCGCCGTGTCAGGGTGGGGGGGGGGGGGAGGTGGCATTGGAGAGAGGGAGAGGTGTGGCAGCTGTGTAAGTAGGCGGCTCGGCGGAGCTCTCGCGTCACTCCAGGTTTAACCAGAGCTAAACCACAGCCAATATTTTTTTCCGAACGCTATAGAAAATGAATGAGATGTACCGAAATGAATTAGATGTACTATCGTGGACAAAAGTGGTATACTCCACGAGGCGGGAGCCGAAGCAGCGGAAAACTGCGTTGCAACGCCATCTACAAGCTGCATCTGGGATCGATACAGCCAGTGCGGGACCTTTATTATCAGCAGGCATGTCGCTTGGCTCGCTTCAATGTTTCGTGCTTTAGCTCGCCAAAATGCCGAAGTTTTCCGTTGCTGCGGCTCCCGCCGACTGGAGTATACCACTTTTGTCCCCGATAGTACATAGTGGCAGCCGAACAAAACTATAAAAGCGTT
The DNA here is from genome assembly GCF_055824585.1 of Amblyomma mixtum. Taxonomy (NCBI): domain Eukaryota; kingdom Metazoa; phylum Arthropoda; class Arachnida; order Ixodida; family Ixodidae; genus Amblyomma; species Amblyomma mixtum. The sequence continues at coordinate 107,169,257 of NC_143015.1, forward strand.
TGTCTTGATTTCATGGGCTTCATTTTATTTAGCAAACAGCTGAGTGCAGTGATCATGTCGTAGCCTTCTGAGGACCGCCCTGCGCGAATATTTCAAAGCATTTCCTTTATCCCTAATGGCCCTGTTTGTACCAATGCAGTGAATCGGGACTTGGCATATGTTGGTAGCACGAAGACAAAAACACAACACAAGCGCTCGTGAGCCGACAAGCCCAACTCACCACTCTGGTATATGTGTCCAAGGTCAAGCTGCGTGTCGCAGTTGATTGCTTAATAGAGCAGAATGACCCGGAGTGTCCTGGTTGACGAGTGGTGGTAGAGTTTGTAAGTGTTGTCTGAATGTTGCACTTAGTTGAGAGGAACAACGGCGCCGCGTATGACAGGGTATTGAGTAACTATCCATTCGGATGCACAAGTTCGATACACTATAGGATGCGAGAGAAGCAGGATGCTTTTTTGCGATGGCGAGCAGCGCTTCCTTTAGCTGAATGGGCAAGTTGGTGGGGGTGTTGATGAATACGCAGGTGCTTTGTTGCAAATCTTCCGCGATTATTTTTTTTTTTTGCGGGGGGAGGGGGGGGGGAGGATGCCCCCATGCGTTAAATAGTGGTTTTATCCTGAGTAGAGATTGTTGTGGTTAGGTGCTTAGCTCTGGCTTTCCAGAGCGCCGGGCGTCTCATCAGGTCCCCGTTACACCAAATGAGAAGTGCAAATATCGATGAAAATGCGTCCTGTTGTCAGATTTGGGTGGGATGGATGCAAGTGGCGAAAAATGGAAAAACGCGAATCCTTGAGAACACCCTATCTTGCCGAGACGTCTGGAGTGAAGTTCGCGGTGCTGTACTTTGTTTCCCGCATCCGGTTCGCGTTAGTGGAATGCCCATTAAGTTCTTTCTCTGGGCCCGCCGCACAACCGCAGAGAAGGGGGTGAGTCATACTCAACCCAGCGGGATAAGGGGGGCACCGGATAGCGGAGGATTACGGGTAAAGTCAAACTCCCTTCAGGGACGGATTCATTAGGTCGCATCCTGTGTGCACGTGCTTGCGGCGAGGCGGACCCGCGTCACAGTGCGTGGCTTTTGTCTCATGTCTGCAGCGGCGTGCGTTGAGAGCTTGAAGCGCGGTCAACAGGATATTGCCAAGCTAGCAGCAGGCATAAGAAGCGACGATGCGTAACAGATGGGTTGAAGTGGCTTTCCTTGAACTTGGGTCAACCGGACGTTGAAGTAATCTGCATCATGGGAAATTGAGAGTGTTCGCGAAGCTCGCAGTAGGAAAGCATAATTCTCCAAAATCGTGATGGTGGAAAGTGTACATATGTCTACAGTGTTTGTCGCGATGAGTTACCTTCTTTCCCCAATCATTGATTGGTTGTGTTGTCCTTTCCAAATTGCTGATTGGTGATGTTTTCCTTCCCCCAATAATTTATTGGGTGGATGTTTGTGCAGCTACCTGATTGGTTATTCTCCCCACCGAGGGCGGTGACATAGGGTTTAAAACCAGCTGTTTCGGCAGGACCGAGGGCTGGTTTCGTCACGTAGAACTACGAGCCAGTCAAGTGTAAATATGTTTTCTCCTTGCTTGTATCTTCCTTCGTGCTTTTAATTGTTATAAAAAAGTTAACCTCTCCAGAAGTGCCCCCTAGCAATGTGATTGAGCAATTCGAATCTGCAAGACGACAAGCATCCTACAACAATCATCATCAACGCAATTCCCCTCTACAAGATTAAGAGGGAATCTCAACTTATGGAAAGAATGAATTTCGGAATGCATGTGCTCATTGCATCATTCTAACGATGTGCTGATTACAGCAGTGGCTTCCACTTTTTAATTAGCAGCAATGCGGAGTGACCAACGCTACCAAACGGTAAGCTCAGAAGGCCCACTCTGTTTCCTTGCTGCTAGTTTATGTGGGATGAATGCACGGAAGCTGGTTTTAAAGGTTTTGAGGAGCATAAGTGCTGACTGGTGGATTACACCTGCTACCAATAGAAACCTACAAGGAACCAAACAACGAACACGAGAGTCTTGTATATTTCTAGTGGTAGCACGTGTAATTCATCAGTATGTGCAACCAACTAACCCCAGTTGCCACCTTGCTGTCACATGTCCCGCTTGCCACTGTTTTGAAGCCAAACCGTATGATCCCTACGCGGCGGCGTATTAAGAGGGCCTTACTGAATAGGAGCAAGGAATTTAGATACGCGGTCTACTTCAGCTGTAGTGTCACGCCGTCCGTCAATAAGAAAAACTCATATTTTGATAACGACGCAAAAAAAAAAGTTCGATCTGTGTGTATTTGAAAGATGCCCACACATGGGGCGCCTGTAACATGAAGATGGTGAGTTGCATCAGCAACGCTTCCCGACTACGTGTGGGCTCGGCTCATTCACGTCTAGCCGTAGTGTTCTGAATATAGCGTTCGGCTTCCGCGGCAGGATGCTGCAATGGTTGAGCGACTTTCTGTTCAATCTTTCATTTTAAGTGCACCTCGAAGCCACCCTTTCGAGGAACACCCCTCAAGAGAATGGAGCACCTCAAGGGTGCATTCTGAGTAGGACACTCTTCGTGGTAAAAATTAACTACAAAGCGAAAGTAACACCGAAGTCCACTATTTATTCAGCCTACGTCGACGACCATCAAACTGCGTGCACATTCTTTAGCGTATCAACATGCGAGAGACAAATATTTATTTATTTATTTATTTATTAGTACCTCAAAGGCCCACTAGGGGCATTACATGAGGGGTGGGCATACATATCATTGAAGAAAAAAATCAGTGATGAATGATTTGAAGTATTCCAGGCCAGGATGGATGAAAGCTTCAGCGGGGAGGTCGTTCCAGTCTCTTGCGGTCTGGGCGAAGAATGATTTTAGGTGCGCAGAAGTAGATGCTCGAGGTGTATGAACAGCTTTCGGATGACTGATGCGAAGTGAAAGGCGGTATGCAGGGGTGATAACAGATTGGCTGAAATGCGAATGATAAAACTTGTGGAAAAGGCAAAGTCTGGCTATTTTTCGACGGGATTCAAGGCTGGGGAGGTTAGCTTTTGTTTTCAATGCTGTTACGCTCGTATGATATGAGTAATCAGAATATACGAATCTTATCGCGCGGCTCTGGACGCACTCAAGGGTTTTGGCTAGGTTAATTTGTTGGGGGTCCCAGATTGAGCATGAATATTCAAGTTTAGGACGGACAAGAGTTAAATAGGCGGACAGTTTTACGGAAGCAAGTGCCAAACGCAAGTTACGCTTTAGATAACCAAGAACACGGTTAGCTTCGTTGGTTATGTTCATTATGTGGGTGGTCCAAGAGAAATCCTGTGTAAAGCTAATACCTAAATATTTATATGAAGATGCGTGTGTTATCATGGAACCGCGAAGGGTGTAATTGGGAGTAGGATACGATTGACGACGATGAAATGATACTAGCGTTGTTTTATTAACGTTTAAAGACATCAGCCAGTTTGCGCACCAGCGGGTAGTAAATAAACTGGCAACATGAGCGGACAAAATGCATTTCAGTTTTCCGCACAGACATCTGTGGCTGTTTTGTTGTCGCTTAGACGAGGACTGCACACTGATCCCACCATTTATATGAATTAAATCAAACTGCTTGTGGCACATCAGCACACATATTTAGGTATAACTTTTGGCAAAAACTCGCATTCTTGCCTCGCATAAGCATCCTCAAAAAAAAGACCTTGCGGTATCTGAACATACTAAGCTTTCTCACAGAAACACTTAAGGTCCTATACGACATGCCTCTTACACATTTATGACCCTGTTGTACACCCGTGCGTTGATTATGGGCGAATAGTGTGTGGGTCTGCAAGACCATCATAACTAAAACGACAGGGTGACCCAGTGAATACTCTGGGTATGTGGCTCTCAGCTGGCGCATACAGACATTCACCGCAAATAGCCTCTGAGAGGAAAGAATTGAACCGTCCCTGACAGATTGGAAAAGAATGTTTGCATGTGCATACATACAGAAAAAGAAGGTCCCCACCGAAACATCTTACCCCGCAGCTGTAAAGCACATATCCAGAAAATTTTTTAAAAATAAACCCCAGTCAACCAGGCCTTTGCTACTGTGGTTCAAAGATAAATGCCAATAACAGGCACACTAGATACTTTTCCCCCTATAGAGCCAAAACACGATCCACTGCCTTCATGGTACAGTTTTCGCGAGTGTATGTGGCCTCACAATATCGCACTTTTAAAATAACCAAACGCCACACGAATCCACATTACAAGAATACCTCGCACAAATAGAAAAATATGCAAGTTACACAAAATTCTACACAGACGGCTCAAAAAACAGCAATGACTGTCGGAAGTGCCGCTTTACAAGACAAATGGGGAAAATGTAATAAGACTGCCGTATTGTTCATCAGTGTTTACTGCTGCATGCTATGCTGTGTGTGCAGCTCTAGGAAAAATAATAAATGAAAAACGTCGTGGAAAGCACCTCTATATTGATTCCATGTGCCAAGTCACAATGCTACATTCCATAAATGCCACTAAAAACCTAAATAGCAGCATCATACACTACATAGAAAACAATGCGACACAAGTACTCATGATATCGTTCTGGTGGGTCCCGAGTATTGTTAAGATAAGCGGCAATGAGAGAGCCGACACATTCGCTGCAAAATCTCGCAGTCACTAAACAAGGAAACTTAACATGCCCCACAGAAAGTGCATGAAATGATTGCGCAGGAAACTGAATTAAATAGCGGAATGCATGGGATAATTAAGTAAACAACAAACTACGCTTCTTAAAGCCCATTGTGGGAGAATGGAAGCCATATCGGGAACGCTTCATCGAAGTAATTTTGCGCTGTCTTCGCATCGGACACACATTACACCTTACACAAAAGTTCTTAAATACAAAAAAAGACAAGCCTTTGCGTAAGTGGAGACGAGCTCTCAGTAAACCATGTGTTATTCCTTTGCACGGAACTAGAAACATTATGAAACAAATATTACGAAGAACATAATCGCTTTCACCCATGTTATTCTTAGGTAAAAATGCATTGTTGATTACACGTGTTTTTAGATTCCATGAGAAAGCAAACGTGCTAAACAAACTGTGGATTAGGAACAGTATAGTCAATTAAACAAAACAATACACACTTTTTTAACCTCCAGTTTAGAGGATTATAGTCTTTGCTACTTATGTGCCATAAAAACTAACACAATGCAACTTCTCTGCATAATGTTCGCACTTTTTTGTGGGATGCTTTGTAGAACATGTGAGCTTAATCAGACCAGAGATGGGGTTTAATATGCGTTCCAGACATGCATATTCATAATAATACCCGAACACTTCGAGTATGATTGTCACGTGATCAGTGTGTTACTTTGCAGAATGAATTTAAAAACATCGGCGAAAACGACATCATTTTATTGTACCCTGCGTTCAGCTTCCTCAAGGCAATCGAACATGAATGCATGTTCCACATACTAACCAATGTTGCTTCCCATACAATATCAAACCACTGCTGTCTGTTGCCTCTCCAACACACATCTGCATCAACCCGCTTCCGCTCATTGAGAGCTCACAATTATCTTCAACCGAAGTGGTCATCAATATTCATTTCACTTTCGCTCCTAGCAGAGCTCAAGGCTCAACTAAACTGTACACGAATTGTTATATTAGCTTAATTTATTACCATATAACGTGCAGCCGGCGCCAATTCATTCTTTACATTCGACTCTCATCACAATTCTCCTGAGAAATGCAGCTCCTCAACTAGCCACCCACACAGCTGTATGAGCGCGATATAGCAGTTAAGACTATTTAGGCGAGCTCTGCTCGCATCGCAAGCAAAGAGAACATAAAAAGTTTATGGTTTCTTACTTCCTCGCTTTTGTATGACAACGAAAGGCTCGCGGCTTCGTCTTAATTACAGCCGATTGACCTCCTCTTTCCCACCTCCTCGCCCCCCCCCCCCCACACCAACGCCTGCCACAGTGTAGACACTTATTGACCTTCGCACAGTAGCACGTGAACAGTGATACCTACGCATGCAAGGCTATTGCGAACTAGGAGAGGCGAGTGAAAGAAAATGAAAAGAAGGGGCAGAATAACAAAAAATAACCCGCAGAATGCCGATCTGATGAGACTGTTTGCTCTCATTGCGTCAGTTATTTACGCAGCTACGCTATGTACTCCGTGGTTTTTATTCTGTGCAGCCTTATCGAAACGGGAGCACCAACATATACTACAGATTGATACCATCCATCTATACCACCACCTACTGTTCTGTAGTAGAGGGCATAATACCTCCAGGTGTTATTGAATTAACTTTTAAATGGAATCCGGATTTGTGAGGTATTGGAGCATCAATCTACAGAGTGATGCTAGGAGCTTTTACGCGCATGATATCATGGTATAGGATGTAAAATCAGCAAGTGCTATGATGATGATGAAATAACTTTATTGGCACCCGTCAAGGAATCAGAGGGCGAAAAAGACGAGTCTTGACCGCCGTCATCTTCCTCCCCTTTCAGCAGGCTGGGATCCCTTGGGATTCAGCGGTGTCCAGGGCCAGACGGATGACTTCTTTTTGTTCTGAAATTATTTTTTTAAAGGTAAGCGAGCCCTTGGTCGCGTACCGCACAAACGCATTTCGTGTGGTCTACCTCTGACTGCAATGAAAAACAATGCCAACATAAGAAAGAAAGAAAGAAAGAAAGAAAGAAAGAAAGAAAGAAAGGAAGGAAGAAATAGAGAAAGAAAGAAAGAAAGAAGAAAGAAAGAAGAGAGGAAGAAAGGAAGAAAGAAAGAAAGAAAGAAAGAAAGAAAGAAAGAAAGAAAGAAAGAAAGAAAGAAAGAAAGAAAGAAAGAAAGAAAGAAAGAAAGAAAGAAAGAAAGAAAGAAGGAAAGAAAGAAAGGAAAAAAGAAAGAAAGAAAGATGGAAAGAAAGAAAGAAAGAAAGAAAGAAAGAAAGAAAGAGAGAAAGAAAGAAAGAAAGAAAGAAGGAAAGAAAGAAAGAAAGAAAGGAAGAAAGAAAGAAAGAAAGAAAGAAAGAAAGAAAGAAAGAAAGAAAGAAAGAAAGAAAGAAAGAAAGAAAGAAAGAAAGAAAGAAAGAAAGAAAGAAAGAAAGAAAGAAAGAAAGAAAGAGCCCTCTCCTCACCCTGCGGGACTGCACCCCTGCCCTATGTTCGTGCGCACGCATTCGTTACCAGAACGCGGGTAATGGGATGAATGGCTCCTTCTCGTTTTCGGAAGATTTCTCCAGGGAGTAAAAAGTGCGTTAAGAATCAGCTATATCTATAGAAAATACGCATTGTGTGGTTCCCTGCGGCTCTTCCTTTCTATATATGTTCTACAAAACGCTGTTTGTTTTGATTATCATTGTTTATGACCGGTTGCGCGCGGCCTCATCATTATGCCACGAGAAAGGACCAGAGTTCACTCAAATAATTGCATCCACGCGAACTCTTTCTACGATGGTCGAGACGGTAGCAGGCTCTTCAGGCGCCTTATCTCGAAAGTTAGTCGTAATTTTCGAACTGAGCACAGCCAAGAGCTGACATCCTTTTAATTATTCTACGACCACCGAGTACGCTTGCTGCTGTCGCCGTAGCCCCATTGTTTTGGTTTTCGGGCATAGGTCAGCTCGATAACAAGCGAATTTCTCTCCATCTATTAGTCTGCTGCTAACATGTGCGTCCGTGCTGTCAACACAGCCACGTGGCATCTGGTGGAAGTATTGGTAGGCCAAGGACCGATTCTGGTAAAGGCCCAGAAGCCGTCGAGACCGAACGCTAAGCTCGAAGCAGCCGTCATCAACAAGGCCTGCCGCCTGAGCCGCCTGACGAACACTTGCCGGACTGCACTTGCCCTTGCCCTATGAACAGAAATTTTAACCATGACCGAGGCTTAGACGCCTGCCTAGCTCATTTTCCAGCAGCCCCGGCTGCCTCCAATTTTCAATGGTTCCCCTGCCGACGACCCAGAAGGATCATTTGACTAACTGTACCGTACGGCCACAGTCAGCTGGGAAGACGCCACGTAACTTCGACACGTCTTCTTTCCCCTATGCTGGCCGGAAAGATTCTTATGTGAAAACTACGAGTCGTGCCTAACAACCTGGTACAGATTCAACTGGAAGCTACGGAGGACTTTCACGAGCGTCATCCACAAAGAAAAGGCCCAGTTTCTTATGCAGTCACGAGTCCAGCAATCAGATGAAATCGTTAAAGAATACGCAGAAGAGCCCCCTATTTCGCATGTAAACCGTAATATGAGCGAGAACATAAAGGCGAGCTTCCTGACTTACGTGAGGCATGAAGGAGCATTTCTTGCCGGCCGGCCTTGTACGCGTCTGCCCAAAGCCATCCCCGAATTCACCCTTGAAGCGCCTACTATCAAGAAGACTCTGGATGCTCGTATGCGCCAGTACAACCTCCCGGCACAATTCAACGCAGTCTACCTGGACAGGACGCCTGCAACAATGACAGCTTAGGAAAAATTATCTATGAGTTCGTCAGTGAAGATTGGCGCCGCTTGTTTCCATCAGCAGCGATGCCTGATCCTGCGACACTTACCGATGTTGTTCGCGAAGTTCAGTGGGCATTGAGCGTTCCTCCAAAGAAACTTGGGCCATTACTTAGGCCCCTGCGGTATGCGCCATAAGCGTTCTGTCAGCTCCCGCCAGTAGCCCTAGGTACTGCACCAAAGGCCACAGCCACCTGCCCACCCACCCATGCTTTCACATGCTGTGCCAAAGAAAGCAGGCGTCTGGAGGATCCCTTATCAGAGCCGCCGGCTATTCTTTCACTGCGGCAATGCTCTCCTGGGCCCCTTCAGCCTCAGCACTTTCTCACAGGCACAGCGCTCGGACCCAGAGCTACATCGTCTCCCCGCAAACCCGTAAGGCAAGGGTTCTTGCCCCTCCCCCCCCTCCAGCTTTGTTCATGCGCGGATTATCTTCTATTTGCAGAACGACCTTTACAGTGGATAACTTAACTCTGAATAAAACCGCTCACGTTCTTACTGAGCATGCAAGCCTTCGCGGGAAGAGAATCTAGACATGGCGAGCCAACAGCTTTCCATTTCAGAATTTCACGCTCCCTCCAGCGAATTCTCGACAAATATTATGCCTCCGACATCCGCCGATATCGAACGGTATATGAAAACCTGTCCGGATCTCCAGCAACGAGAGACCCCTCCGAATCGACTAGAAGGACTCCTGAATCCTACAGCACCACCTTTAAGGACCTTCAAGCAGATCGGCATCTTGGCCTTTTCCCGACGTCAACATGTGTAAGGAAGTGGATCATTGCGGCGACCGACTACCTGACCCGTTACGCCACAGCAATATGCACGGCCTAATGGTGCGGCAGGTGAGAATACAAATTTGTATTTGTTCCCCAAATGTGCTCATTACGGACAAATACTGGGCTAGGACTGATAAAAATATTTAAGTAGTACTAGTAGTAAAAGACCTTTATTCGGTCATAATTTACAGGCCGAGCATGTCGACCGTCTGGGCGACCAGAAGTCGCTGTTCCTCCTCCCCTTCAGCGCCAAGCCAGTCGAGCCAGGTGGTGATGGGTAAAGAAGGTGGGGGGTAGGAACCCGACTGCTGAGCAGCCGGGCAATAGAAGAGGCAATGGGCCAGGTCCGCATAGATACAGGGGCAGTTGGGACAGGAAAGGTCTGACCGATAGCGATAGAGAAAGAGGCGAGACGGGGTGATAACTGCATTCATTTGGATGTGCCGAAGAAGGCGAGCCTCCGGCACCGTGAGCGATGGATGAGGGGGAGGGTAAAGGCGTTTGTCTAGGCGGAGCTCGAGGTAGACCTCTTTTATGGTGCGGCGAAGGGTGAGTCTCCCACCGTCCTCCGAGGGCTTGGGCCAGGGGATCAACGGTGCCCGGAAAAGTGTGTCGCGGGCGAGCTGATGGGCCAGCTCATTGCCGTCAATCCCTGAATGCCCAGGGACCCAGCGGAGGAAAACGATGGAAGGCTGCAATGCGGAGACCGCTCGTTCGACCTCCTGTTGGAGAGAAGGGGTTAGGGTGCGTTTCTGTATGTGGTGTATAGCGGCTTGTGAGTCTGAATAGACTGTGTACTCTTGAAGAGAGGGAAGGAGAGCAAATGACTGAAAGGCATGTGCAATGGCGAGGACCTCGAGAGACAGTGCATCCGGAGGGTGTAGATACGGCCCGCTGGTGTGGAAAAATATTGGCTAAACTGGGCAACTTCCAGGTTAAATAACCTGCGTGAGCCGACGTCTGACGTCGGCGGCTACTGCTTCGCATTGACGCTTCCTACGCTCTCGCTGCAATGCAGCATTCCTAGCACGAACTTCATCCCAGAAGGCAGTTCCAGAAGTTGAAGGTTCGCCTTCCACACGTTGTCACCGGCCCTGTTCTTGCTGCTGCGACATCATCTCCCGCCGTTCTTCGATTTGGCTACGCCAGCGACAGCTTCCCGTTCGGCGGCAAGCGCAACTGGGTCGACAGCGATCCTCGCGAGCACGAATGTGACGGGCGTCTTTTTTTTATTGAATGCTCTGCTAGGCTGTATTCCTTCTCTCTTTCATTTATATTTTTATCTTTCTCCTGAAAGGGCTAATATGATGGTAATAAAACGGCAGTTGCTGCGCTATCCGCGCGCGCTAGTTTTTCGGTTGATTATTTTGTTCCTCCGACGGCCCGCAGGGGCAATCTCATATGAGCTCCCTCTCACAGAGCACTTCTCTTTCGAGCTGCAGCCGCCCGGCGGGAGAGAGAAACACAGAACCGATGTCGTCTTTCAACCTCTTTGTAAGCAATACTATCCCTTCATTTTCTCTGCTACTTCTCTTTTCTTTCTCCTATCGTCACCCGTCCATTCGTTATTCTTTCTCACCTGGCCGTTTCAGTCTGTGACCTCGGACGGGCTTCATCCACGCGATGGCTCGCGGCGTGCTCCGTATTCCGACTCACACCGTCAAGTAAATGTGTCCCAGCCCGAGCCACCATAGGTATACTCGGCTGTTTACTAGGGACAGATAAAGACTTCGCGGCCGAGCTGACGTAAGCAATCCTACCCTACATACACACAACCCATCACAGATCTTTTTATTTATATCTTGGTGCGGGCTAGTCGTTCACAGATTATGTAATACTGCAGCGCAGGGAAAACGGGGACGACATCGAAAAAACATCGACCACGGAACGAGCGCTGAGCTAACAACTCTTTTATTGAAAAGGAGGCCACAATTTAAACATACTAAGGCGTCGCATGGTATCAGGAACGAACCTGGTTACACATTCTGCAACATCACAACACTCACTCTTTTATCAAGGTCCCTAGGTGAACTGCTGCACAGAAACGTGAGACCAGCGTTAAGAACCAAAAGAGTTCCTCCGCATCGCATCGGGCGGATGAGAGCAATTTCCGGGCATCCTCTGGGCACCTGCCAAGTTCTACGGAACACGGTTACACGAAAGTCCTGGGTGGGCTCCGTATAAGGGCTCTCTCCGTAGCAAGAGCGCCAATTTTCTAATCAGCTTCAACTTCTTTCGGATTTAAAATTTTGGCTTTTCTCTCGGGATCTACAAGTTAAAAGTACGGTAAGGATGACACATTTCATTGTAAGAAAAGTACTTTATATCAATGTAGGTCACCTCCGGCAAAGCCCTTTCACTTTCCATCCTTGCAACCCCTCCAGCTTTCTTTTTTTACCTTTGTTACATGCAACATGAGGCACTCTGATGCGGGAAAATATGCGAGGATACTTTAAAAGCACATTCGTTAAGCAAAGCTTGCACGCATTCGTCCTGCGATGAACCTGACAGTTTCTGATGTTGGTGAAGGTTATTATTCTTCATGGTCGCCGATATCATCGTCGGTAAAAAAACATCAGTGCATATTTGGTTGGGTAAAATACGTTTTTTATTTGTATCAACTTGCCCTGTTTTTCTGAGCGTGGTAGTCCGCGGATGAGTTCGACGTAAGTGTTGATCGGGCACTGGTCATCTGCTTGAGGTCTGTGTTCCACCAGCAGTACTGGCTGATCACCTACACACTTGTTTAAGCTATAGGTCGTAAATCGGCATTTTTCTGGACTGTGCACCGGGGTTCCAGCAACGGAAAGCTTCTGAGCGGAGACACCGGAGGCACGAGGCGAGGATAGAGTCGATGGCAGCACTTGAAAAATCCGTCAATATACTCTAAGCTTCTTCCTTGTACTTCCCGTCCTTAGCCTGAAACGAACACAGAAACATTCCATCAACATTTTGTTCCCGCAGTATAGGATAAAACTTAAATAACAACATTCGGCAAAACAAGATCCTTTGGCTTGGAGAGTTATATACTACTCCACTAACGAATAGCAGAAGTAAGCGAATTCACCATTTTAATGTTTCATTATATTAAACGAATCAGTCACCAAAACACTTGCGCCTAGAGTTCTATCTTGTGATTAGCTTTTTGTTCAGGTTAAAAGAAAAGCGTTAAGGGACTATTTCCTTGTCACAAAGGGATAGGGTGTGGCAGTCATGAATCTGGGTGGCACTTCACTGCAAACTTACTTAGTCTGACTTTTAGCGCGATAACGTTAAGGCTTCCGTTCAACTGAAAACCGGCGTCGTCCCGGCGGCGTTACTCTGTCGAGAAATCCACGTCACGCACGGCGCCACGCCTGTATATCTGGAATGAAAACAATTGGAACGGGGGCTTGTAATGTTAATTAAAGGTCGGCGCTTGTCTCAAGCAATTTTATACAGTAATTGATTTTGTGTAAAGAATTTCTATAAATTTTAGCCGGGGTTCCAACCCGCGACCCTTGGGCCACCAGCGAGACATGCTACCGACTAGGCCACGTAGGCAAGTTGAATTAGTGAGGTACAAGGGATGCGGGGGGGGGGGGGGGGGGGGAGGGGTGATGTATTCTGTTGGCTTAATTTTAAGCTTAGTGATGTGGTGATCCATGAAGTGACCTAGATACGTACTAATTAGTGAGATACTAATTAGAGTGACTTTATGTGCTTAAACTACAGTGCGGAAGAGATCAAAAACAAGAATGTGGAAACTGTGTTGTGATAATTGTGTGAATATGAAGAAAGAGCAGTGACCCTGTGTGAAAAGAAACCTCTGTAGGGAGCATTTAACGCTGTCGCGTATGTTTACTTCGGCGGAGCTTATGTTTCCTCCTAATTTATAGTGCTTCTGTTCGCGTTTGCGGGGCATCAAAAGGCATATTCGCCGATGATAAATTAATGAACAAAGTTAAAAGTATTTTTCTCCCCACTGAATTAAAGCGCGTCAGAAAGATCATGGTGCCTAATGTGCTACACCATAATTTCAGAAGTAAGTGACTGATGCTGTGGTTTAGCCTCGGATAAAAATAAACACATTCAACGTCATCCCAGTCCTTGAAAATGGCGTGTGGCTCTGGTACCTGTCTTCTTTTGTTTTCTGATCTTTGTTATCTGGGAGTAATTACTCACTAGCTTCCACCCAAGCGCAGCCATACGGCTGCAGAGGAAAGCTATAGAGCTTCCACCGAAACTTTGCAGCTGAACAATTTTTCTTTTTCCTCGTCTGGGGTTCGAACCCGGGTCCATCGCCTCAACGGAACAGTCGCTCTAACAATTGAGCTAACCAGGAAGGCTTTAGGGAGTCTGCAGAAAATTGGTAAGACGGGAGTAACTACTCATATGCATCCACCCAGGTGCAACAATACGGCTACTAAAGAAAGCTATTCGGCTTCCATAGAAACTTCGCAGGATGAAAAAAAAAATCGCTCTGACCTGGGGTTCGAACAATACTTCACCACCTTGGGAGATTCTCCTAAACATTGAACCAACATCATTCCCACTTCGAGTTGTTCATTAGTTTGAACTCGTTTTAGCATATGTTAGCCGTTCCAGTTACCTGCTGGTACAGTGACTGCCCCAATGAGATGGTGGTCCCGGATTCGAACCCCGGATCTTTGGAATTTGAAACCTCTGAAAAGAAAATTAGAGCAGTAGTGATCCCGTATTCGCAGAAAGTTGCACATAATCTTAAGCATGTTGCTTCCAAGTACAAAGTGCCAGTGGTTTTTTCTGCCCCCAGGAAACTCGATGCATTGTGCCGAATGACTACAAGAAAATGACAAGAAAAAATAATGACAAGAAAAAAGTTTGCCAAACGAGACATGCGAATCCTTTTGTAGATTGTGCGCTTGGGGTTGTATATAGCATCCCATTGACATGTGGAAAAACTTACATCGGCCAAACGGGGCGATGTATTAATGACCGTTTGAGAGAACACAGTCTGTCATTAAAGAATGGGACTGGGTCAAATCTACCGCTTCACTGTAAGGATTGCTGGAATGAAGAAGAAGGAAAAAAGAAGACATGTGGAGCAAAACTTCTGGAAACAAGTGTAATCTGTAAGAGTAAAGACACGATCGCACACGAATTGAAGAAGCGCACCGAATATGTAAAAGTGGGAGTGCATGTGTTAGCACCCCGTCGATCATGCTATACAAAAAAGAATGTTAGTTTCTAGATATGGCATAGTATCTGCGGAAGCACCTGTTCTTGTTTTGCCGCATTCGTGTTCTTACGCACGTGCTTTCAGCTGTGTTCACCCCTAACTGTCTTTACACCCCCCCCCCTTTGTCTGTGATGTATACGCGGCGGTTTATGAAGACATTAAAGTGTTGCAAGTTAGCGCCTGTCCTGTCGTTTTTTCTCCTACTTTGTGTCGTCTTGTTGCGCTTTAATTCTTGCCAGCTATGAACCAACATGCCCCGGAGAGTGTTTCACAGGGCGAATGCGTTCTTCAGCTACGAAGTTTCTGTAGAAGCTGTATAGCTTTCCTCTTTTGCCGTATGGCTGTGCTTGGACGGACGTTAATATGCTGTTGCCCCCTTGTCACAGGTTCTCGTTACCAACAAGAACTCCGTTTTCAGCTATACTTGCCTTTGTCATTAAAGCACGGTAATAAGTTCATAGAGGCTAATATTAGTTTGTCGCCGAGATCTTTTAATAGGTGGCAATAATTTGTTTCGGCGGCTGTAGAGCTCTGTGTAGGATTCCTGCTGCGGTGGGCGCTTCTTGTTCATGGGAAGCCTACGTTCTCATGCACCCAGTTGGCTAGAAGGCATGGCGCTCATCGTTAAAGTATGCCTAAGTACGGCTTCATGCACCACGAGTGCGCGATACTTGCACGAGGTGTACTTTGACGTAGACCATGCAGTCATGCCTTTTAGGATCCGCCTTTCGTTTACCCAGCAAACGGCGTTTGGAGAATCTTCGAGCAGCCAGACGAAATGAGGCATGAAACGCAATGCATCGACACTGCCACATCAGTGCTCCTTAGAATATGACTCTCCTTTCGTTAATGACAGGTGTAAAATAATAGATGTAACGTTAGGCGATCGGAAGCGGGCGGAGTAGGTGAGAGAACGAACGCGGGTTAATGACATCCTAGTCGAAATCAAAAGGAAGAAATGGGCTTGGGCAGGGCATGTAATGCGAAGGCAAGATAACCGCTGGTCCTTAAGGATAACGGAGTGGATTCCGAGAGAAGGCAAGGGACGGCAGAGAGTTAGGTGGGTGGATGAGATTAAGAATTTTGCGGGAATACGGCGGCCGCAATTGGCGAAGCACAGGGTTAATTAGAGAGACATGGGAGATGCCTTTGCCCTGCAGTGGGCATAGTCAGGCTGATGATGATGGTTGTTTTTCGTGGCGTGGAAGAGCATGCTGAGGCTGGTAAGCTTGCTCTGGTGGTTATTTATAATGCCTGGTCG
Source organism: Amblyomma mixtum (assembly GCF_055824585.1). Lineage (NCBI taxonomy): Eukaryota > Metazoa > Arthropoda > Arachnida > Ixodida > Ixodidae > Amblyomma > Amblyomma mixtum. Next base: position 107,185,014 of record NC_143015.1, read on the forward strand.
GTATAGCGCGAAAGCACAGCGACACAGCGACGTGTACAGCTGCGCATGCCAGCAGACATCAGTAATATGAACTCATTGGTGCCCATGCAAAGCTGTGCGCATCTCCATGACTTCGAAGGGTTCTCGTTCGATCTCTGCCGCTCGAACGAGAACCCTTCGAAGCAAGTCGCTTGATATTCAATTTTTCTTCTTCCGCAATGCAGAAGATAATTTTTTATTAAATATTGTCGACGACGACCACCGCAACTGGGATGCAGTACTCCCTTACGTTACGTTCGCATATAACACCGCGCTGCAAGAGACTACTCACTTCACACCATTTCGCTTAGTCCATGGTCGCGAGGCCGTGACAATGCTCGACGCCATGCTGCTTCCTGGTAGTGAAAACTCCACTGTCGTGGGGGCCGACCGCTTTGTTCACGACGGCGAGGCCGCCCGCCAACTTGCTCGGCAGCATATCCGGCACCAACAAGAAAAAGACGCTCGCCGTTACAACCATCGCCACAGGGATGTCACTTACCAGCCCGGAGAACATGTTTGGGTGTGGAGCCCAGTCCGTCAACGAGGGCGCTCTGAAAAGCTTCTTCGGCGGTACTTTGGCCCCTATAAAGTGTTACGCCAACTCGGCGAGGTAAACTATGAAGTTCTCCCTCAAGGAACTGTTCGTTCCTCTAGGCGACCAACGTCCGAAGTTGTGCATGTCGCCCGAATGAAGCCTTACCACGCCCGCTAGCAGCTCACTCGTCTCTACCTTCTCTCTCTCCACTCGGCTCTTCACCGTGCGCACCCGTCGAGATGGTGATCGGCCAGAACCGCCTCATGGAATTCGGCAACGTCAACATCCATTCCACACTTGCCGTGCTGTTCAACCACAACACGCTGCAGCTTGAATATTTCGTCGGACGGAGTACCCACGCTTCACTGTCGCGAACGTTGAACGACCGCGTGCTGCTCCCACTGGAAGTAGCCTATGTCCAGACGACTAAGAGCGCAAAGATCATGGCATTCTCCATCCTGACCGTCCATATGCTCCAGCTATCCGCATCTATGATGATTGTCTTAATGCCTCCCTCTCCTCGCGTACGAGATCACGACGGCCGAGAAAGTGGATTCCGCGCCCGTCGCCGATACCTACTATATACACCAGGACTACTGCGCCTCTGCAAGGGCACTCTATGATCAGCGGATGTTCGTACCCCAAAAGCCTGTGCCCGGGGAAGCGGCTGCCGGACCACACGCCCTCCAGCGCCGCGGGCGGCGCTTTCCAGAGGGGGGGAGCAATGCCACATTCCTGGAAATTCTCGTGGCGCCGTCTCCTGGCCGAACTGTCTTAACCGCCATCCTGGCTAGCCTTAGCCATGGTGGCGGGCGGGGCTTCTTCGTCGTCTCTTCTTCGGGTTCCGCTCGGGAGTTCGCTGCTACCTGGCGCTGTTCAGTAAAACGTGACCTGGCTGTCCCGACTGTATAGCCGTGACAATATTATGATTATATATCATACACGAAGATCTCAGTGCGTTTATTAACAACCCGTTCAAATAAGCCCAGCCTGGAAAATGTAGCGTCATATGGGCCACTCGCCACATACTTCGACTAGTACGCATTTTTCGATGCTCTGCGCACAACTCCTGCTCTGCTTGCACGCTGCAAATGCAGCTGGCAGAACAGAGAGGTTGGCGTGTTGGTTAAGACTCGTAGCTTTCAGCTCGATGGTTGAACGCCGGCTCCGGTTTTACGCGAAACAAAGGTCGTAGTTTTCGTTTTGTCCGGACAGGATCAATGCACGTCTTCTAGCGTGGTGGTGACTTTCTATCCAATAAAAATGACCATGCATAATAGCGAAACCAGACTGCTAGCTACGTTTTGTGCAGCCATCTTGTAAACATAGACTGCGTGAGAGCACCTTCGGAAGTTAACCCTTAAATTGATCACCTTCAGACAGCGTCAAGATTGGATAAAGAAAGGATAACACAAGCTCTGGTTATAGGTTGCCAGTTATTAGCAAATGAATTATGAACTTTTCGGCGCGGTCTTCAAATGACTTCACCGGAGTAAATGACCTGTGTTCTACTCTGAGCGTTTTTCAAGTCATCCTCTTCATCCATTTGGCCGCCGCTTCACACGCTTGAATCATTACCCACAACGCATTCTTACAGATCGCGGCCTTTATCCCTAACAAAATACATGAGGTGGTCTGTCAGTTCAAAAGAGCTTACATTTCCATGTTGTTTGAATCAATGGTTAGTACAGAGACTTCGAACATGTCAGTGGTCAGCGTTCACAGAGGCCGTCACTGCGGCTACTAATGGCTGAAATGCAGAAGCAGTTCCTCAGCTTGTTACCTTGGTTGCCGCTTCTGGATCGTTCTGTCGGTCCCCCTAGTGTGGTGGTTGCCTCACCGTTATCACGTGAAAGGAGCCCCGCCAACAGACAGGGATATAAAGCCTCCTAGCCCAGACGTTTCCCTTTCAGTGGGCTCGGCGGCTAGACAATAGCTCGAGATAAATGGTCTTTCATATTCGCAGTTAATTAGTTGTGATCGCCTTTTTGACAGGAGATCTAGTTACCCAGATCTTGTTCTGCTGGTGGGCCCCGACAGCTCGCACAAAATTGCTTTTGATTGTACTTGTATGTTTTTGAAGTTGCTCTTGTTGGCGGGAGATGTCGAGGCCAACCAGGCCCCTTTTTAATGTTGATTCTTAATCTCCTGTGCTGGTCAAAATGTTGAAAGAACTTAAACGTAGGCAATCAGCGATACTTGTCGAACTAAAATTGAATCAGGAAAAACTTTCTGATCACGATAAAAGTTTTTACGATCTAAGGACTAGGCTCGAGGAGATTAAATTCGAATCTGAGTGCTTGCCACTTGCGTCCATGAAGTCAGAGTTGCGCGAAGTACAATTCGCCTTGAATCAGTGCATGGCTGAAGTATCAACGCAATCTGTCCGCACTGTAGACACAGAAAATAGATCTCGCCGCAACAACACAGTCTTCTACGGTTTGAAGGACAACCGAAATTAATTATGGCCTGAAAGCGAGAAGTTAGTCATTGACCACTTCCAAGCAGTTTCTTAATGTCGACATTCGCTGTGTAATATCGAACTTCCTCACAGGCTGGGCGTGTACACAAAGGACAGAAAGCTGACCCGTAATTGTAAAGTTTGAGCCTTGTGAGGACAAAGAACATGTACATTCTATCACAAAAATTTCAAGGAGACCGAGCACAGTGTCAACGAAGGCTTTTCGCCAAAAACTCGTATTGCCTGCAAGCAACTTTGCCAGTTCGGAAAGGCACATGACTTGAAAATGAAACTAAGATACATGAGGCTCATTGGTAACAACAAAACACACAAACTTGCAAGATACTGAACACTAATGGTGTAATCCAATATGCGATCCACAGCAACTCTCCGGATCCACGAAAGGGCAAGATGTCTAGCTATTCTAGAGATATTACTGTCGTGGTCTAGTCAGAACTGAGGATCTGAATCCAAAGCGCCCATTGAAACACTCTGTTCGGTTTCGCGGAGCAAAAATGTTTGCTCCGGATCACTGATTGGAATACGCCATAAAGGGGCTGCGAAACACTGCTTGAAGGGATGCCAGCTATAATTCACGTCGATTCTTTGTCACACAGATGCTGACTAAAAAAGAATTACAGGAATCGTTGAAGCATAGCAACGGAAGTTATTCAATGAAGAAGTTTCAAAATACAAACAAACAAAATGCTGCCCCCCACTCGATTTTGGCAGGGCTTCCCATTCCCATTTCGCTCTCCCAATGACGACGTTGGGAGGGGACCAATTAAAACAACCTCTCTGAGCACGTCACGAAAGTTTGCACATCATGGTTGCCTGTTCGCTGTAAGTCATTATTGCTAAGGCTGGCAGCTTCGTTTCCATGGTTACATAAATCATGTGGACGCCCAGCAGGCCCAGCGATGCTTCATCGTCACGTCGATGGCGCAGAAGGGAACAATGATCAATGGCCTTCCTGATTTATCGAAACTCGAGCTCGAGATACTTTTTTAGCACAGCGCGGGCCGCTAACGCCCCGCGTGCCGTTTAGTTTGGTTTATTGGGGTTTAACGTCCCGAAGCGACTCAGGCTATGAGGGACGCCGTAGTGAAGGGCTCCGGAAATTTCGACCACCTGGGGTTCTTTAACGTGCACTGACATCGCACAGCACACGGGCCTCCAGAATTTCGCCTCCATCGAAATTCGACCGCCGCGGCCGGGATCGACCCCGCGTCTTTCGTGTCAGCAGCCGAGTGCCGTAACCACTGAGCCACCGCGGCGGGGCCCCCCGCGTACCGTGTCCTGCCATTGCGCGCTGATGACGGGAACGTGGCACCATCTGGCGGCCGCGCCCGGTGATCCTCTTCAAGCTGCCCATGCGCACTGGTAAAAGCAGAACGAATGTCTCTTTTCTTTGTGTCATTCCTTAGGATCGAAACGAAAACTTGTAGAATGCAATTGCTCGATTAGGTCGATTCAGCCTAGCCGTTCTCAGATACATATATATGACTTCTATTTCATAGATGTGTACAGAGAGGTGCAAAGTACTTTGATGCACAACGATAGTCAGAGCCCCTGGTGGTTTTTATTTTTTTGGTTTGCTTCCTTTGAAGTGCTTTTACATAAGGAAAAGTGTTGGTTTTGTTGATTTAATACAAAACCCAAAAACGTGACATAACGTGTATTCATTTATTAACACAGTTTGCAGTATATTTACTATTTGTCCAATCATTAAGCTCCCGCCCGATGATGTCACATCCATTGCTGAGAACCGCCACTGTGTGGTGACATCATCAGTGCCATGAATTTGTGTTTTCGAGCTAATTAAAATATTGAAAACCGGAATGTACGCGGTACGACCAATGCTAATAACATCGCTATAACACATTCAATGTAACCAACAGGCAAAACAATGCACTGAGAATGTCTTTCGCGGCCCCACTGCGCGCATTGAAACACTCTGTTCGGTTTCGCGGAGCTAAGAGACGTGTTTCGGATCGCCGACTGCAATACGCCATAAGGGAACGAAAGTGCATCCTGCACCTCGGTCGAGGGAGGTGAGATAAGTATTGTGTACTGGCAAATTTGAAGGGATTTGGTAGCCTCGGCTGTCTCAGTACAATGTTAACTAGCGACCAGCGCGAAACTCCCTTCTCCTGCGCCTGACCAGGTTCGTGATGCCGGAGATAGTGATAACGATGACGATGATAAGCACTGAGTATATGGCACTGTGTCGACTGCGGAAATAACAGCAATAATTGCTGACTGCCGAGGCGTTTCCAGCGCACATCACTCACAGGGCTCTCGCACGTGGCAGGCCATAGCCCGAGAGAGTTTATACTCTTTATACGTTCTAGCCACCACGTAGGGCACATTTTTCGAGCCAGCACACGGGCGTGGCCTCCGAGTCAGCCTCGAATTCCAGAGCACTTGCAAATCGATCCACCGCCGCCGCCGCAGCCGCCGGTCCGAAGACAGCGACGCCGAATAGCTTAACGCGTGCACCGCCATCGAAAGAAAGAATAACGAAAGAAACCCTTCGGAGCGGAGGCGGCACTCGCTTACTTGGTACGGCTCGCGGAAATGCCCGTGACGCGTGTAGGGCGGTTGTGATCGCATACAGGCTTGCTGTTGACTCAATATGCCCGCGCGGAGCTGGCGCGTGATGGATTGCATGCAAACGGGGGAGCGTATGCCCGCCTCATAAGTTCGTTACTGGGAACGCTTGTGCGCGGCGTCATTGTTGAGTCAGAGCTCGTGGACGCCGTTGAAACGAGATCGACCGCGCGGGAGCCGACAGATGGCAGAAAGGCATGTCATATAGCCGGCGTCGAGAGACACTGGATCCGAAGACAACGGAGCGTTGAAGTGTGTAGCCTGTGGTGCTTTCAGAAGGGCCCGATGACAAAGCCCTTTGATCATTCCGGTTGAGACACTCCCCTCTTGGGTCCACGTATCGAAACCCGGCTCTGATTGCTTCGAAAGGTGGGAGGTTAGCTGTCAAACCACTTAGGCGTTGAGTTGGTTGGGCAGTTGCAAAACAACCTCAACGTGTTCCGCGACTCCGCACATAAACGCTATCACCCGCTTGGTCTTATTCGGGTTTGAATAGTTCCTGTTCCTCTACAAACTTTCTACAGATAACCGCTCTGTACCGCCGGAGTAGGGCCTCCGACTCACTATACCTGAACAGGCTAGATTTTTACTGCTTGGTATGGTCGATCGACGTACAAAAATGTTTGTACTTTACGCAGAAAACCAAAGTAATGTTCAACAGTTTACAACTGGTAGTGAGGTGCTGGAAGTGGTAAGAGAATACGTCCACTTAGGACAGGTAGCGACCGCTGATCCGGATCCTGAGAGGGAAATAACCAGAATAAGCGGGGTGGAGCCCATATGGCAGGTTGTCTCAGATCATGTAAGTATGACAGTTTACAATATCCCTCAAGATAAAAGTATACAACAGCTGTATCTTACCGGTACTGACCTATGGGGCAGAAACGGGGAGGCTAACCCAGAGGGTTAAGCTTTAGTTAAGGACAACGCAGCGAGCTATGGAAAGAAAAATGATAGGTGTAACATTAAGAGACCGGGCAGAGTGGGTGAGGGGATAAATGCGGGTTAGTGACATCCTAGTCGATATCAGGAGGAAGAAATGGGCTTTGGCAGGGCATGTAATGCGAAGGCAAGATAACCACTGCTCCTTAATGGTAACGGTGTGGATTCCATGAGAAAGCAAGCGTAGCAAAGGGCGGCAGAAAGTCAGGTGGGCGGATAAGATTAAGAAGTTTCAGGTGATACGGTGGCCACAGCTGGCAAAGGAGAGGTTTAATTGGAGAGACATGGAAGAGGCCTTCGCCCCGCACTGTGCGCAGCCAAGCTGCTGCTGCTGATGATGATGGCGATGACTTTATGAACACCACGGTAGCGAACATCGGCTACAAACTTCTCCTCTTTGCAGCCATAAACACTTCCAGTCTTATGGACCGCCATTCCTTAGCACCGAAGGAACGCCTCGACTCGAAATGGAGCATTGCTCTCTCAAGGCGTATCCTGTCCATTGCGTGACCACTCCGGCCATGTGGCCATACATTTTACCCAAAAAATAAGCTCATAAACCTAAAAAAGCGCATATTTGCGTTGATCTGCCGATTACAGGATGAAAACAAATGCACTCCATCAGTTCGAACAAATTAACGCACGCGATGCGATAGATGTAGTACCTCTGACATGCATCCGGAGAGGAGTGCTCTACAACTGTCAGTGCTTTTTTTTTGATTAACCTGAAATAAGTAATAGCATTTCGCGTAGACAATGTAGCCACATGTTCGTCTAAATTCAGTAGTATGCAATCTTAGTGATGCGCAGAAAATTTAACGCGTTACAGAGTGCCCCATGTATCGGGGTACTTCGCAAGTGTCAGGATGCACAGCCCGGTGCTCAGAGTTGTTTAGCAGCAAGAAACAGGCAGTGAACGCGTACTTACGTGTAACCTGTAGCAGCATGGCATTCGTCGTGTTTGCCATGCAGTTCTTAATTTTATTTCGTGTGAATTATGGAAAGTATTTTTTTCTATGACAACGGACAATTTGTGACCACCGCAGGCTCTTCCAAATAGAGGTAACTGAACAAATTTTTCTCTTTAAGATAAGAGTGACGCTGTCCGGACGGCTAAAACAAAACTTTTCCAGCCACTGACAGGCAACTCAGAGAAAGATGACTGGACTACTTTCGGGCAAAACGAGTATTGTGCCGTTACTGGTTTTCATCGCCGTGGGCCCTACCGTAGGCTTATAGTGAGTTCGCCAAATCGACAAGGGGTAGGAGATCACCTAGGAAACTGTATATTTCCAATCCTAGAGGAACACTTTTTTTTATTCCAGAAGTGTGCCATATGAGGCATAATTTGAGAAAGGGGGAATGAGATGCAGGAGATAGGTTGCCAGTGAAGTGATTGCTCATAGTCCACTTCTGAAGTGTCAAGTGTCCACTTGTAAAGTGTGAGGAACACTTGACACTTGAAACACCACACGTACACTACACTTTCAGAGTTAGGTCCTACCATTGGACGACCACTGAGAGTCCGGCACGTACCAGCAGTCAACACCGAACTGTGTTTCCTGCTTAGGTCTTGCGGATGAGACTCCATGGTCCCCTGTAAGGTGACGGGGATTCTCTGGAGCTTCTTGTGCGGCTGGAGACGCTGCAGGCGAGAAGACCACTAGTTTCTTGGTGTCCTTTGACGCAACCAGATAATCAGCTTTCTTTTGGACCAGAATTGTCTCTTGTCTTTACTAATTATCGTCTCTTATTCACGTACAGGCCGGATATTTGCCAACCTTGTGCATGCTTGATTTTGTGGACCTCGGACGGCAAATATCTGTCAACGTTACAAGCTATCGTTTGTTTATACGCAGGTCTGATGCTAGCCACGGAGTCAGCATGTAATGTAATCCCATTGCTAGCACTTTTCTGAATTATTTTGGTGCGCACCAAGCAAATAACGTAAAGGATAAATGACAAAATGACAAATTAAGTGTATCACAAGACATGTGTGCACTTCATGCGTTCTGCGTTTTATCTCACTTGTGGCTCTTTTTACTTATATTCATTCCTTTGTTGCCATGATTCTTTGAGTACAAGAGATTACTACGCGTCCTTAGCGTTCAGCAGCGGGCAAAGCCGGTTGGTTACATTTAGAGGATCCAGGCGCCACCTTTTTTTTTAATATTATTCTTTCCCCCTCAGAATTCCACAACGTCTGCACAACAAGCATTGATAATTTTCTTTCATGCAGCTCATCTATTATTAGCTTACCCTTGCCGCGCATGATTGACACTAAGAACTGTGGAAAATTGCTTTAAAATAAATAAATGGCACCCGACTTTCGCTAAAGCGTGTTGCGATACCGGCAAAGGGTAGCTTCTTGTATGCAACTGCAGCCAGGCGATCAGGTCATCGATACATCCTGCCAACAGTCGAAGCCTTTGCCATTAAGTCATCACAGCGGGAGCCACGATCAGTCATGAGCAGCAATCTTCTCTCCAGGCCCCGCATCACAAGGCTCCGGCAACATGGACAAGTGGGTAGAGTAGTTACATTGTTACTGATGATGGACATCACTGCATAACTCAGCATGCTAAACAGTCCAATCAGAAATGCATAGGTGCCTTCCTTCATGCGTCGCTGCCGGTTCGTAACACGCCCCGACTGTCCATTATTGCACGCGAAGTGAACTACGAACAGCGCTCGCTGCGGCCGTAATACACCCAATGCATTTGCATAAGGCGGGTTGGGCGCGTATTGAAGGAAACACTAGCGCAAAAGGGCTTTTTTCAGTTATCCTATGTACGGCCTCCCTGCTTCTTCATCGAGAGTAATAAGCAGAAAAAAATTTGTTTTTGTTGTTCTTGTTTTTTTGCAATAAGCGTTATTTGCAAGTACATTTTTCTTGGACAAAAATTTTTGAATATTAGATTATTGTATGGTATTGTTATGAAAATGCTGAAGGTAATCGTCCATTCTTCTGATACGCAGCGATATCTTTATTTTAAAAAGTTCCCAACGATCGTATAGAACTGTTACGACTGCCAGAAAAAACCAATCGGGTACGCTTTTCAATATAGCAAATTCATTAATAAAAAAATACAAGACTGCCGCCGAGTGATCTACGCTGCTGCCTTGTAATGGTCTCTTGGGCCTCGTCAAGCTTTTGTGTAGCTTTACCGAGAAATGTTCCCTCGTGGCATTCACACGAAAAAAATGACAAGTTACCCCATATATATTAATGACAACGCCATTCCCTATGAGAAAAACCGTCCCTTCCTTGTCGTTGTTATTGATAGGAACCTCTCGTGGAGTCCCCATCTTTACGACATGCGAAAGAAACTGACAGCGATTGTTCATATTCTCTCCTTCCTCGGGGGAAAGTCCTGGGGTGCATCTGTACGCTCGATGCTTCAACTGTACCGTTCGCTGTTCCTGGGATACATGCGGTATAGCTTTCCCATTTTAAACAATATCAGAAAGACAAACCTTCAGACACTTCAAAGTGTTCAAGCGCAAGCTCTACGAATCTGCCTTGGGCTACCTAAATGTGCCTCAACGGCAGCCACTATTCTTGTCGCTGGGGAGCATCCTGTTACTTCATACATTGCTGTTGAAACTATGAGAACACACATTCGGCACCTCACGCGAGTTCCGAGTCATCATCTTGCAGCTTTTCCCGTACTCAGACCACATACTGCATTGGCAAATGTAATTCAAGCTCACCGTGCCTATCTTCCTTCGCAGTTCGCCCGCCCATCAAGATCATGCTCACCCATATGGAGTCTCCATGAACCCCGGGTGCACCTATCTATTCCTGGAATTAATAAGAAATCTGATTTATCATTGCCTGCTCTCAAGCAACTGACACTGCATCATTTGCATTTTAACCATAAACACCGCATACATGTCTACACAGATGGCTCAGTGACTTCAACAAGCTCTGCTGGGTCTGTGGTGATACCGGCCAGGTCTATTTTAATGAAGGTGAGGACTACCAATCTCACCTCTTCAACTGGTGCAGAACTAGCTGCCCTACGGGCTGCAGTTCAGTTCATTAGTCAGGAATCTGCACATGACTGGACAGTTTTCACCGACTCTAAAGCAGCCCTTCAAGGCCTGCAAACTGCACTACGCCGTGGGTCACACGAACAACTCGTTGCCGAAATCCGCAAGCTGAACCATGACGCCACATTGAAAGGACATGACATAATTTTCCAGTGGCTGCCGGGCCACTGCGGCATTCATGGCAATCACCAGGCTGACGAAGCTGCCCGTTCTGCCCACAATGACGGAATCCCCGTTAATATCCCCGTAACGAGAGCTGACGCAGCGTGTGGGCTTCGTTCCTTGAGGCTGGAGCTCACACTTTCAGCGTGGAACTCTGGAGAGTTGTGCAACCGTCGCCTCAGGACATTGGACCCTGGACTGCGCCTCCGTCTTCCGTGTAATGTAGCGCGTCGTGAAGCAACACTGCTGTGTCGTCTATGGCTCGGTGTTGCCTTCACGAATAAGTATGCTTTCCGGATCGCGATGGCCGACAGCCCTTCTTGTGTGAACTGCGCCTGTGATGAGACAATCACCCATACCTTGTGTGAGTGCCCCGCCTTTGTAGCCGAAAGACATAAGCTGCGATGTGCTTTGGACCGCCTGGACCCTCGCCCTTTCACAGAGGCCAAGATCCTCGGTCCGTGGCCACAACAGTCAACTGCCATCAAGGCTTACAAGGCACTCTTTCGCTTTTTGAGAGCGACTGCCTTGATTGGCAGACTGTGATTATTTCCCTTTACTTCTCTCTTTCCTCTTTAATTCCCCTCATTCCCTTCCCCTGTGCAGGGTAGCCAACCGGAATCCTTTCTGGTTAACATCCCTGCCTTTCCCTCTCTCTCTCTCTCTCTCTCTCTCTTTAGCCCAAGAGATCATCCAGTTGTTTTCTGGAAAATAAAGATGTATTGTATTGTATTGTATTGTATTGTATTGTATTGTACTGTATTGTATTGTATTGTATGTATTGAATGTTATAGTGAAATCATACATTACACGAAAAATTTGCGTTCATAAACGGTTTCCCATTGAAAAATGCTTTTGTCCAGAATTGCTCGGTATGTTTACTTTGGTTCAGTTTACTCATACCCCACGCCCCGATTAGAACTGTTTCGTGTAAACTTCATCTAGACCATGTTTGCGTAAACGCAAAGAAACAATGTTTGTCAACAGCTGCTGAACTGTCTTTGATTTGATTTTGAGTGTCAGATAAAAAAAAACAACGAAAACTACTTATTGCCACACCTGCTTGCTCCATCTGCATATTATTTGTATATGTATTTATTTATTCACTCGAAAAATACTGCTGGCTTCACGAATGAGCCTTAGTAAAGGATAATCCATGCTTTTGAGAAACCAAGAAAAAAATCGTCACTGTACAAAAATTACGTCGTACACATGGTGAAACGCAAGTTACACAAATCCAGAAGGGGCAGAAAGCAAAAAAAAAATACAATTGAAAAATCACGCCCATTGTGCGCATTTAGAGCAGAAAGAACAAGAAGAAATTTTATACTATGGTCACTGTTTGGTAGCGGTTGCTTAACTTCGATAAAATCGATATATTACAACAGCAGACACAGATAGAGAGAGTCTCTATGTAAACAAACTGCACAATCTTAATAACGTCACATTTTATTTTCATAAACTCGAAGCACAAGTACAAAAGCAACAGCTGAGTAGACTCCACTTGTTAGAGCGCTTAACGAAGTAAGCATCGACATTTAAAACTTCAATCGTTTCGTCAGGTAGGTGAATGTCGTAAAATCTCTTAAATTAATGCAACTTATAAAACAAAAATTAGACATCAGTTTATTCAGAGCATTGAATGCCCTCCAAATGTGGTCTAAATATTTTTTTTTTCGGAGGCTTACAAATATATAAAAAAGGTATCCGTGGTCTTCAAATTCTCTCACCTTGAACATTTTTTTGCGCAAATTCTATTATTTGTTGCAGGAAGTTAACCAGATTAATTTCAAGCTCAGGGTAAGCATTTCTTGATTGGGGCTACACATATTACTTTAGATAATCTTTCGGGCTCGCTTCTTGAGTACTCAGCAGTGCAGTTTCGCTACGTGAGAAATACGATCATTCCTGCTCGTCGACTTTTTAGTTAGACATCCCAGCAGTTGTTTATCAAGGCTAGCCTGAAGTGGTAAAATCCTACCTTATAATTTATAGCCCGCCAGTAACTTGCTTAAAGATTCAATCAAATACAGATTTATAAACCAGCAGTCCGTCAATCAGTCATTTTGAAAATCACTGAATAACCCTATCGCACAGCTTCATCACATCACAAATGCCAAAGCGTCATCGGAGTATCGGTATATCATCCGCACACGAACAATTGTCGCCTGAAATCTGTGGAATTGTAAAAGTGATCGAATACCAAAATCCCTATCTGTGTGCGACAAGGCCATATTCTTCCGCCTCTTGCAGGAAGCACACGCAAGTTCATCTACAAGGTAACAGAGTACGAGCTTCATAGTTTTTATTGCTGTATACTGTTGCTAAGAATCCCGAACAAATGGACATCTATTCTTTTGGATACCTCTACATAAACTTTAGTGGTGCGACATAGTAGACTGCAACTTAAAAGCAGCAGTTGCTAACAACCCACGGCCCGCCAAGCGCAGTTCTACTCCATTAACCAATCGCAGCAACGAACGAAATCAACCTTTCTATCAGTTTATTTATTTATTTATTTATTTATTTATTTATTTATTTATTTATTTATTTATTTATTAGTGAAGGGCCCAGGAGGGGCACAATAGACAAAAATACAAAAAGCACAAAACAAAAGTCATGAAACAAAAAAATCCATGAACGGCCTGTTCAATGCCATCAAGTCAACTGTTGATGATGGTGGTAACTGATTCCACTCGGTAATGGTGCGGGGAAAAAAAGAAAATTTGAATATGTTAGTTATGGCAAAGTAAGGTTTTAACGATTCAGTGTGCGTGTTTCTTGTTGACCTGGACGTTATCGGTTGGAGATACAAATCGGGAGCCACTGACAGTTTGTCATTTTTCAATAGAAAGAGAACAAACCAATTGACCAACCATGGCTCCAAATCATCCCGCTTGTTATTTCGTCTTGCATTAAGCTTTTGGTTCAAGTAATACAAAAGGCCTTAACAAGTGACCATTTCGTTGACGAGAGTATGTGGTGGCCATGAATTTGAGCGGTACTTTACAACAGACTTTGATTTTATCTGCCTATACGTGCCCATAATGTATGAACAGGCGCATTTTTCAACGCGAAATAGTTTATAAATCAATTTTCATATATCGGAAGATTTCGCCTTGAATACCAGTATATCCACAAATCTCCCCACAGCAGGTGTGCATTCTCTTGCTATTAAAGTTCTTGGTATGGTCAAAAACGTTACCCATTGGTTTTGTAGGGCAGTCTTAACTACTCGATGAGAGCGATGGACAAACTTTAAAAGATTTGTCTACGCATCAAAAGATTGAATCATTAACTTCAATATTTCCACGACAGTACCTCACAATATTCCAAAGTTGCCTAAAAATTAAAATTGATATCCAAGAATCCTAGACTTCAGTAAAAATGCAGAATGTTTCATCCTTCGCAAGTGCGTCTTTAGTAGCGTATTTACTGCCTATTGAATTTTCGTTTGGGAGTGAGTGAGAGGGGGAGCCCAGTCACTAGCGCATCCTTGCCGGATATATTCAGCTCGGCGGGCACAATACGCACAATGGCACACATGCCTAGGCCTGAGCGCAGCAAAGTGGCACACCTACAGGACAGGCTTCGCCCCGTCAGCCAAACGATCTTGAGAAAAGTTAGAAGGATCGCACCTCCATGCAGGAAGAGACCGGTGAAACAAGAGCAACAATCGAGGCTCGCGGAAACGTTGTCCAGCATCTCTGCTCAAGGGAGTCCCCCCCAAGGGTACGCTCAATAAAAAGAGAATTTGCGGAACAATGGTCGGCGCGTGACCGAACAATTTTTTGTGCAGTCGGGCCGCCCGGACTTATGGCGACTGCGCAACGTAGGAAACCTGACGCGCCCACGTGAACGAAGTTGCAGAGACGTCCCATAACCGCCGCTGTGCCGCCTTCTTCGGCGAGGAAGGTGACTGCGCTGACGGCATCGATTGCATCTGGGTTAAACGTTTTGTTTGACGTTGAAGCTAGCCGAGGCTGAGCGTGTCATGCAGCCCCCCCGCCTTGAATGCCGAGAAGTGAGTGAGGTAATGATTTGTGAATTCATGGAGGATTATGTTGATACATCATGCGCGAAGAATGGCACTAAGCGGTGATACAATACAACAAACACTGAAACTTTGTGCTTTGTCAAGTCGCCTAGGGATGGCATACATTGCAGACCGACTGTAGAACATAAGACAAGGCTGAGTTACCTTTAGCCAGTCGGAAAGTTTCGCTGAAAAACCTGGCCAGTCCTTTTAGTTTACAAGTGTTGCGTGAAATTTTTAGCACCGTACTTCAAACTTCTTCACTCGCTAATAGTACGTTAAGGCAACATATGGGTTTTTATCTGCTTATTATGTATTCCGTCTCAAATACTTCTTCCCTGCATGGCGATTTCATATACGTACTCGTCTACAGAGCTGAGACCGAATATAGAACATTAGACAAGGGTATTGTTGATAACCTTGTTTGCGAAACGGAGTTAAATTAAGCCAGTCTGAGAATTTCGCTGAAAAACCTTGCCAGTCCCTTTAACTTATAATTGAAGGACTTCGC
This sequence comes from Amblyomma mixtum, assembly GCF_055824585.1. NCBI lineage: Eukaryota > Metazoa > Arthropoda > Arachnida > Ixodida > Ixodidae > Amblyomma > Amblyomma mixtum. The sequence goes on from NC_143015.1 coordinate 107,200,351, forward strand.
ATTATTTCACTCACTTACAGCATGTCCATGCAACGAGTGGGTTTTCAATATATACTGCGCCTCAAGTACTTCTTCACTGCATCGAGATTTCATATACGTACTGGTATACAGTGTTCTTACATGGAGCATATTAAGCTTCGGGCAGGTAATAGTGTAAGTGTATAAGTTGCCTTCCCCAGCAAATATATTTCTTGTAAACTTTCGAGAGACCTCCTGGAACGCCACGCGCCAAAGCTGTCGCTCTTTCAACACTCAAGCGCCACTTCTGTCTTCCACACTCTCAGCGCGTTAGAAGCTAGTACAATGACAACACGTGTGCAATACAGTAGACGACTCACGTGCACGAACATTGGAGTTTCCTTGCTGCGTTATGCCCAAGAAACTGCTGGTAAAATGTATACGCCCAGGCTAGCCCGACTCAGTACAGATTCGTCGTGCTCACAAACAGCAAACGGCAGTGGGAAGCCCACATTTTCAGCCCCATTGTACCCGAGTACAGTTTGTTCATGATGCACCAAGGGAAAACATTCTGAACTCTTGCTGTAGTGGTACGGTACAATATATGGTCGGGGGGGGGGGGGGGGGGGGAGGACAACTGGAAGAAAGGACCAATATGCGTGTGAAGAAAAATGTTCAAACTGATTTCGCAATGCATATTTCTGGTCTTTCATTCGTGAACAAAAATCCTAAGCACATACTATAGAATAGAATGTGAAAGTATGGAATGTCATTTGAAAGCCGAAGTATTTTTAGAACTCTACATTATGTAGTCAGATTTAAAGCTATTATGCCAGCCCTCAAGTTCTAAATCTCTGTATGGTAAGGAGTGCCCCTGTCCTCACCTTCAAAGACCTTTGAAGGTCACCTTTTTGACCTTCAGGTAAGCCGTGAGGGCTCTACTGTACGAATGAAAGAGTGACCTTCAAAGACCTTTGAAGGTCACCTTTCTGACCTTCAGGGAAGCCATGAGGGCTCTACTATACGAATGAGGAGCAAATCTTGCAGCCTGCTTACTTTTGGCAAAGACTGTACGTGCAGGAGTAAGCAGCGGGGAGACACCTGGCAGAAGCGCAACCCATAGAAACAAAGGCTCCCTTCGTTGACAGCTGGGAGCACTCTTAACAAGAGCATACGAAAACATGCAACGCTATTTCGAGGCTGATATCTTTTAATGTTTTTTTTTAAGGTTTAGCATTGATGTTTGTTGTGATGCTAGATGTACCCCCAACCGGCGCTCTTGTCACATGGGTGCCTCTTCAAATCGGACAAGGTTGTCGTGAACACGGACATGCGGCGGCGTGCGATACACTTGCTCGCAAGTACAGTAATTCGAACTATATAGCCTAGGCAGTTCTTCAAGGGAAGCAGCTCTCGAACAGGAATCATAAACTAACCGCGCACCATAGCATACGGCAGTGTTGCCGATGCCCCCGACTACGGCAGAGAGACGAAACTGAGGCCTCAAAACCTGTCTAATTCCTGTGGCCATTTGGCCGAGGCTAACAGATGAAGGAGCCAACTAGTAGGGGGGAAAGAGGGGGGGGGGGGCAAATTTCGCCGTCCAGCCATCATTTGAATGTGTAGCTTGTTTTCGTTCTCCCTTTATCTTTGCGGACTGTTATATCTATGCATTTTTGTTACTGCATGTTTTTCACTGATCCTCTTGCCGGGTTCTAGTGCGTTTGTTAACCCTGTCGCAGTTTTAACCTGAACACAGATTACGTTACTGCCCAGAGGAGCCGCGGCAGTTTAGTAACTCACGAATTTTGGCCCAATAAGACAGCCGGATTTCAAAACGTGGACCCTATGACAAGTTTCGCAACTGATGCTATCAGAGGTCTGCGACTGGGTGGCAAGAGCTATGCTTGTGCACAGTGTGTTGGTCTATGTGGCATGGTATGATATTATATGGTACGGTTCGGTACGGTCATATCCGGTCCGGTACGTTACGGTACGATGCGGTATGGTATAGTATGGTATGGTATGGTACGTTACGGATTTATGTTGCGGCGTGGATTGATATTTTGTTGTAGGAGTGGTGTAGCATGTTACAAAACGTACAGTATTTGGTGCGGTGTGGTGGCACGATTTGGGTGGTAGGGCATGGTACGTGGTAGGATTGTGTGGCACTATATGGGTTGATATTGTATTTTATGGCATGATATGGTATTAGTCGGTAATGCACGCTTTGGTATGGTGTTGTGAATGCAATTATAATGTATGATATGGCGTGGTGTGAAATGATGTAGTATTTCGCGTGACATGGTTTTTCGTGTGATGGTATAGAGAAAGGAAATTTTAATGAGGAAAAGGTGGAGAGGTCGGCCGGTGGCAACATGGCCCTGGCCTGCTACTCCACTGTGATGGTATAGATTATTATTATATGGTATGGTATGGTATGGTATGGTATGGTATGGTATGGTATGGTATGGTATGGTATGGTATGGTATGGTATGGTGTTTGGTGCAGTATGAAAAGGTATTGGTTTGGTACGTAGTAGGATTGTCTGGTATTGCATGGTGGATGATATAGTACGGTACGGCACAATACGGTACGGTATGGTATAGTATGGTATGGTATGAAGTTTGGTGCAGTACGGAAAGGTATTGGTTTGGTTCGTTGTAGGATTGTCTGCTACTCCATGGTGTATGATATGGTACGGTACGGTATGGTATAGTACGGTATTTGGTGCAGTATGGAAAGGTATTGGTTTGGTTTGCTGTAGGATTGTCTGGTACTACATGGCGTATGATATGGTATGGTACGGTACCATATGGTATAGTACGGTATGGTATGGTATGGTATGGTATGGTATGGTATGGTATGGTATGGTATGGTATGGTATGGTATGGTATGGTATGGTATGGTATGGTATGGTATGGAACGGTAAGGTACAGTGCGGTATGGCATATACCGAAGTTTGACATCCAGAAGTTGCACGCAGGCTATGAAAGAAGGTATAGTGGAGCGCTCGGGATGAATTTCAACAACCCGAGTTTCATTAACGTCCTCTGAGAAAAGAACACCATACTGGCGTGCTCCCATTTCTCATCCGTCGAAAGGGCGTCGCCCTGGACTGTATTCTATACCGCGACCTTGAGTTCTGCAGCCGAATGCTACAAACACAGAGCCACCGAGGCGGGGTACGACAGGTAGTTTGATCACTGCACCGATAGCATAATGGCACAGCCGCAATGTATACGAAGTTCTAATCCCAGTACCGCCGTCCCACCAGCCTGTTTTCCATTGAATACAAACATCCCGTGGCCAGGTGTTCGGCCTTCTCAGAGGTGAAAATATTCCAAAAAGTAGCACACAGTCTATAACCACGTCTCAGCCAACACCAGCATATGAGAGGTAGGTCAGCGCCTTCTGGAGAACACTGGGGGTGATTCTTGCAATAAAAATAAAGCGCATCAAGGTCAACAAGCTCAATCACTTGTATTTCCTCAGTGCGTAAAGGGATGTTCACGTTTATGCTCGTGTAGGCCTAGACAATCGCTAGTCGACTGGTGCGAAATAGCGCAATAGCGGGCAATTTAGTTATTTGTGCTAACTGTTCACGCCGCTTGGTGAAACGGAAAGCGCTACAGAAATGTCTTCAGTAGAGTGAATTTTCCTTTAGCGAACCAAACGGTGTTCTCACATAAATAGATTATTCTAGACAAAGCGAAAAATGAGATGTCAATTTCGTCACGATTTTGGCATCCCGATATGTAAAACGCCTTCTTTCAGTGATTTCTTCCTCGTACTTTTAAAGAATGTAACGGTCTTCTCAGGGGTTTCGCGGCCATTTTGTATACCACTTTTCACGAAATTTCAACGCCGTTCTGCACGCAGAAACAATATTTCACGTGTTGATAACGTTCGCATAACTAAACGTTTTTTGGGGAAACTTTGCATAACATTGCCAAATTAAATTAAAATTGTGGGGTAAATGTTTTTGCCTCTGTTTTACATGTAGTGAAGAAGTTGCGCCGAACCCGTAGACGTAAAAGAAGATGAGGAGTGTAGCTGCCCAGCAGACTACGAGGCAACTACATATTTAATTCCTCGCAATACGTACCCAAAGTTAATCATTAGCTTGGCACCAAAAGGTAATCCATTAGCTTGGCACCAATTTGCCTTCATTGGGCTCTCCTCACTGAACCCTGGCCAATCCCCCGTCGTGGGTATGTGCCATGCCACCAAGGCAACAACAACAACAACAACTACGAGCTTCGAAACCAGAACATCGGTGCTGCGTTTGTGACGGCTACCAGTGCTTTAAATCCCGCCGTACATACAATGCATTCTTATCTTCCTGTAGCAATCCCCTTTAAATGCCTTTCAAGCTCCGAGGGTAAAATAAATAAAGTGCAAATGTTGTTACGGCTAATGCTTCCCAAGGGAAAGTTGCTCCCGCAGGTGATCAGACATCGTCTAAAGCGGGATTCTACCAGTGTTCTCTCTACGATATAAGGCTACCCACGGCTGTGTTTAATCCACAGAATCTTCGTTGTAACGGGTGTTTTTATTGCAGTTAAAGCTGTTAATTACTGTTAAAACACTTGGATGCGCTTTAAAATTATTTGAACTCCACCTTCTGAGAGGCTAACACATGAAGGGGTAAGCGAGGATGTTATACGCTGCGGTTGATACGACAACTAAGTCCAAAAGGTGGTTTCAGGGCCCTTCCCTACAGTCGAGTCCCGGCAAGGAAAACTTATCAATGTGGCGACGCTGGTTACTTTGTAGACGGTATATTCTGCACTGCCTTAATCCTCCATATAAGTGGTTATGAGAGCTCCTTTTCGCGGAGGCTGACGAAGAGGGTTCAGCTTAAGTTAAGGACAACACAGCGAGCTATGGAAAGAAAAATGATAGGTGCAACGTTAAGAGATCGGACGCGGGCAGAGTTGGTGAGGGAACAAACGCGGGTTAATGATATCCTTCTCGAAATCAAGAGGAAGAAATAGGCTTCGGCAGGGCGTGTAATGCGAAGGCAAAATAACCGCTGGTCCTTAAGGGTAACGGAGTGGATTCCAAGAGAAGGCAAGCGTAGCAAGGGGCGGCAGATTGTACGTGGGGTGATGAGATTAAGAAGTTTGCGGGGATGCGGTGGCCGCAACTGGCGCAGTACAGGGTTAATTAGAGCGACATGGGATAGGCCTCTGCCCTGCAGTGGGCGTAGTCAGGCCGATGATTATGAAAAAGCCAGCCAAAAAGACTGGGAGAAAGGAGAGACGAAGCACACACAACGACTTTCCCCGTCCCCGTCTTTTTGGCTGTTTTTTTTTTCACGAGTATGTACCAACCAGCCCAGATTTCAACTCTCCTGCAGGCTGATGATGATGGTGACTGTTCAATAACAGCGATCAAAGTATGATCACGACGCTTATTATTCCTTTAAAAGACCCCTGGCTTGGAAAAGTAGATGCGAGGCGAGCAACGGGTGGTCGGTCCTCTTGGATACATTGTGCTCAATTTCTGAGCCCAAGCGAGACGGGAGTCAGTCCGAGAACAAGGGCAGGGCTGTCTGGCTGACTATTCACGGCTACTTAAACCTCACGTGTCCACTTGGCCTAGGGTCAACAGCTGACACACCCAGTTCGACATGGGAACCTGCACACGAGCTAGTCCTTCGCGCCGACGTTTCGAGCATTGCGCGCGTACATGTGCGAACGTTCCTCGGCGTCGTCCAGATGGGGGCGTTGTGGGGAGAAAGCGTGCGATAGCCCATCTATCTTCGCCAGGGCGAAAGCTAGCATCGCGTTTAAGTTGTGCACTGACCGTGTAACAAACGCTCCCGCCTCGAGCTGCTGGCGAATTCCGGTCGCCGCGGAAGGGTTACGCCTTAGAGAAACTCCTGCAGATGGAGTGGCAGTGCTTGGATTGCGTGTGCAGTGTTTTGATTATTCATGCGCAGGGTGTGGTCACTGTGAAGAAGCAATTGAGCCTCTTTGTTCAGAATGCAGCCGTGTGAGTCCAGATGTCGATGCAGGCACTATTAGTAGACACCTTTAGCACACCGTGTGCCGTGTTACCGGAGTACCGGGAGCACGCGCTGATTGGTCGGGATGCGCCAGACGTACGCGCAGCTACTGAGTACGTGGCGCCATCTGGCGCTCTTAGGGTGATCTACGTATGCGCATCGACGACTCATGGGCTCCCGGTACTCCGGTAACTGCAACGGTAACACGGTATAAGGTATGCTAATGGTGATTAGTATCCCCGTGGCAGGGATAACGAAGGTTACGTAATTCAGTCACAAATCTTGGTACCTGTGGTGGAAACGCTTCTGAAGATTTGTGGCTTTGTCCGCAGGTTTTGTTGTTTGGCTGATTTAGGAGAAACTGCTTATCCAGGGCTAGAGGAATGCAGAAACACGAAATTTATTCTCCAACCTTAATTAATGTAGCGTCGTGTCGGCGGCGATATCCACCAGGGCTCGCAACCGGAACTCCGACGATGACTATGGTGCATCTGTGCAGATTTAGCAGCATCGAGGCAGCCTAAGCGATAATGAAAACAACCAGGTGCTTCAGAAGTTAAGAGGGGCAAGGAGACAATTGGAAAGGGGGGGGGGGGGGGGCTGTTAAAGGGTGCTGCAGTTGAAGAGAAAATTATCAGCTTTTACGATGAGCGTTCGGAAGTTGCAGCCATTAAGCCTGTTGGAAAAACAGGACAAGTAAAACCTGAGTGGGATTAAAAACGCGTTGTTCTTCATTCTTCCAAGATCCTAAGCGTGGTCCTTGCCTAATCAATTTCCACGTGTTTGGTATCACTGTAACAGCAGTCACTAATATACAGCTTAATCGTGCTACAAATGCTAATAATACTGCTCCAAAAAGCAAAGTAAGTTTCCACTATTTGCTCAGGTCTGTAGCTCATTTTTTAGAATATGTAAATGGAGTTTAATTTTGGTGGTGGGGGTGGTGGTGGTGCTGGTGGTAGTGTGTGTGTGTGTGTGTGTGTGTGTGTGTGTGCGCGCGCGTGTGTGCGTGTGTGTGTGTGTGTGTGTGTGTGTGTGTGTGTGTGTGTGTGTGTGTGTGTGTGTGTGTGTGTGTGTGTGCGTGTGGGTGGGTGCGTGCGTGCGTGCATTCCTTCCTGAGTACTGGAGTTAATAAAACCAAACTCGTATAGGATCCAGATTAACGCGAAGATATTGCTTCATATACCTGTTCCCCGTGAGTGTGGACGCGCTGCAAGCAATGCCGCAGTCTGCAAATATAGCGGTTCTAGCAAGCGCCTGTGGTGGCAGCGCCATCTATGGGGTCTGGCCGTAACTACTGGCGCGTTGAGAATGACCTTCTCAGCAGGCGCTGAGAAATGCTCTACAGCCTCCGGCATGGAATTTTCAACACAGAGGCCTGCGCATTTCATATTTTAATCAAAAAGCACCGGCGCTCCTTGCACGTAACAGCCCGTGCCTTTATTATGCAGCTGCCGTTTTTCCTAAACAGTTTTAATACAGAAGGAAAAAGTCAACAAGATAAGGTTTGGACTTTAAGCCTTCATTGTGCAATCTTAAATACGGTGTTACCGCAGATGTATGAACCCTTGACACATTCCTGCCGCCCTCGTATTTTATCGGTACATATCGTTTGAACGAAAAGCAGAAAGCACAGCTTCCTGGACATCACCAGTGAACTAACGCCATCTGTATGCCGCCAGCAGCGAACGGCCGTTACCCAGCGGGAATATTTTTCCTTGTAATTGTGAGAAAAGTATAACGTCCAGCAGATGCTGCGCGAAGATGGCCCGTTCTTCATACTCGCCGTACAATGTGACTTATAAAGCGGCTTCTTGGCTCCCACCGTCTAGTTGTAACGTTGATAAAGAGTCAATTAGTCGTGCCGAGCGTTCCGAATTCCCGCGGTAAATTTGAATTTTGAGCTCGATACTACGCTTCGTGGTAGCTACGCAACCTAAATGTCTTTGCCCTAATTTACTGGACTTATTCTTTCAGTTACTTTGCCGACAGGATGCAACACAAACCGTTGATTCCGAACACCGCCGTGCATCAAGCGCGTACTGCCACTCCAGTGGTGCAACGCGGCCATACCTCCTCGACGTCCGGCGTGCTGTCGGCGGCCAGTCGAGGCTAATCGAACCGCGCGGAGCCTGATTGGGATCGGCGGTGCCGGACGCACCCATGAAAAGCGAGCCATAGCGAGGACGGCCGAGTACCGCGTGCCAGCGCGGAAGGCTGCCGCAAGACCGACGCCTCGGCTGGCGCCAAGGCCGTCCTAATCGAACGAGAACGGCAGTTCTGACCAGCGCGCTTACAGTCGCCCCCCCCCCCCCCCTTCCACGCTTCGGCCCCCTTTCTTGAGCCATACGAGTCAGGTGCGCCGAACGCTACGAATCTGCTTTGCCCGTAAGGCTGACGCTTTCCGTTCGAGAAAGGCAAATCACGACAACGACACCGAGAGATTGTTGTCTATAAGCAGACGTTCGCCAGACTCCATTTCTCACGCTTAGAGCCACAGAGAAGTGTTCACATTTTGTTTTATTCTTTTCTTTGTCACGAGTGTCCGTTACACAGTTTGCGAAGATCACGTGTCACGTTCGTGACGTCCGCTATCAAACGCACTGGGGAATTATGGTGCTCCATATATATACGAGATGTGAAAGGAAAGCGCCGTGGATCGCAGAACTAGGTCGCATGGGACGCATTGCAGCTGAAATGAAACATTAAGAAGGTTTCGACAGGACAGGTGATGCATAAGTCATGACGGCGACAGCTGTCCAAAAGCGTTGACGCACTCTGCATCAAACAACAGCAGCGCGAGCAGAGAAAAGAGAAGTAATCAATGGAGGTCGATAAAAGGGGGCTCACGTGAAGTGGAAGTGGGAAAATAAGAGTGATCTGGGCCTTGCGGTGGACTCGGTACTCACGATGGTGATGGTCATGGTAGAGGGACTGTCTTCGAGTGCGCATTTAAGGCATGAGGCCGCTGTGTTCTCATAACCACATCCCCCCACCCCCACCCCCCACCCAGAAAAAAAAAAGCTTAAAATGCAGCACGATATCCTTAATTGTGTATAGCCTCTCTCACCTTTGCCAACTGTCTTTCACGGTAGGTGGCACGAGTACATGACCAGCATTCATGGACAAAGACTTCGATACTGCAATATTGTGAGCTACTGTTAGGAAAATATTGAATGTAATGGTCCATTCTTCCCCTATGCATAGCAAAATCTTTTTCTTTTTAAGTTTTTCGATCGCTCGCATCCAGCAGCTATGACTGCCATAGAAAACCAATGAGAATGTTTTTGGCGATGGCAAAAACGTCCATACCAAAGAAATGCAAGCTTGTTAACGGAAGGTCCGCGCTTATGTTGACTGTTATAGTGAAATCTTACAATACATAAAATAATTGCGCTAATAAACTCCATCCCGTTTAAAAATGATGTTATTCACATCTTCTGGGTATGCCAATCGTTTCAGATGGAAAGCGTGTAAAACAGTACGCCACCAGACACTTTTTCCTCATGATGGGGCTTTAATGCTAACGCATTAAATGTTCGTCAAATGAGCCTGTTATTGAGTTAACATGGCTGCAAGATGGGATACCGGTCTCCCACATTCCAACACGGGGTTGTTGGTTAAATCCTATCTCTGAATGGCAATCGCCAGGCAAATGCCCTGAAATAGCGTGCTCGGTGTCCGTTCCTGAATGTGCACTCAGGCTCCAGTCACCCTCAACAGTTCTTGACAAAATCTTTTTTTGACGGGAAAGATTTTATAAACTGAATTTTTTCACATAACGTAATATTTCCCAATAAAAGTTAATATATCCACAGATCTCCTGGCGGAAGGCCTGCATTTTTTGCTATTAACGTTTTGTTATCGTCAAAAGTGTTCCCCGTTAGTATTCTACGGCAGTCTTAACTGCTCGATGCGAAGGATTTTCCTAGGCTTCGGAAAAATAGACCATCACCATCAATATTTTCATAATAGTACTTTACAATAACCCACTATTCAAAATTTTTTGTCTAAGGAAGCCGCCGCGGTGGCTCAGGGGTTGTGGCGCTCGGTTGCTGACCCGAAAGACGCGGGTTCGATCCCGGCAGCCGCGGTCGAATTTCGATGGAGGCGAAACTCTAGACGCTCGTGTACTGTGCGATGTCAGTGCACTTCAAAGAACTCCAGCTGGTCGAAATTTCCGGAACCCTTCACTACGGCGTCCCTCATAGCCTGAGTCGCTTTTGTACGTTAAACCGCCATACACCATATGATTGTACATGGCCCCTTGAATCATGGATGGATGGATGGAAGATAGGAGCGTCCCCTTTGAAACGCGGTGGTGGCATTTGCCACCATGCTCGGCTTTCTTTCTTTATTTTTCTTTAACTGTGTAGTAAATTGTTATCAAAATTCGCAATTTTCTATCAATACGGTTTCCTACAGGTCTAACCCTATGTCACCTCTCTGCTTTAGAGCCGCCAATCTTCCAAGATCGTTTTTCTCTACATGACCATTGTTATCTCTAAACCCTAGGGCCTCAGGAAGAGTGACTGTGCCTGCATCGACATCCGGATGAATACCATCCGGAGCCCTTCACTACAGCGTCCCTCATAGCTTGCGTCGCTTTGGGTTGTTAAACCCCCATAAACCATAAAGTTGGACATGGCAACAACATAACAAAAAGAGCACCATAGTGACAGGGTGACGCACGCAAGCAAAAGGAGGTCAGCTACGTCACGGCACAGTCCTATCCACACACTCGTTACTATATAGGCTGCCGTTTCCGCAGTGTCTCCCTGGTCGCCCTATCGACCGCAGTGTGCGTATGTTCTATGGGAGCTTATTAATTACTTCAGGGAACGGCAAGTCACGATTGCAATCGGTCGCCCTCTCGAATGCCGAGGGCCGGCAAGGGTGTGACTTGCGTCCCATGCAACGGATACGGCGGCGAGGGTTAACCGAACGTCTCGGCAAGGCCGAAGCTTGCGGCGAGAAGCTGGCAAGGCCCTGCGGCATGATCCTGGCACGTGTTCTTTCTTACCCCACGGTGGCGCCCTCACCTCCACCGCCCCTTATTTCTAAGAAGTGGGTCACGTGACGAGACAGAAGACAGGAGGTCTGCGGTTGCTCTGGTTTCGCGCGCCCTCGCTTCGGGCGAACGTTGCGGCGATGGAAATTAGTGGGGAGATAAACACGGAAGGAAGGATTGGCAAATGTGTCAGCGGACTCGGCCGTTGACGTCAGGCGAAGCGTTTTGAAGCGCGGAGAAACAGACGTCTGGAGGCCTTGGAGACACGTGACATCTTGTTAGTATATGGGCGACACTTGAGGATTTTGTGATGCTTTGAGTTTTTCAGCAAAATAGAGCATTAGCGTAGCGAAGACTGATGTACAAGTGGTGACGTTAACCGGGTTATCAGATGTATTCTGCACATGGCACAGTGGCAGGTCTGTGGCCAGGTGGGCTTGTGCAGCTCGCATCAGTAATCCCTCATACGTCGACGTTAGTATGTAAGCTCTATGCTAAAACTCTGCAGTATAAAAAAGTTTTGGCTCCGCCGGATGGACGTGCGAAAACTCGTTGCCTTTGCCGATCACCTTCCCTCCCAATAGACCTTATGCGAAATGCACTGCCATTCAGCGACCGCCGCGCGCGATCCGCCATGTTGGAGGATAGCCGCCGGATTCACAGCACGTACCGGGACACGCTCGTCGCGTGCGCTCGAGTTTGACCGTCCTCAATATGGCCACATATTGCTTAGTGCCTTGCTGTACGCAGCATGGTCACAAAGACGCCCAGGGAAAAAAGGCAAGAGCGCTTGATTTGAGCGCATTTCTATTTTTAGACTGCGATCCCCGACATCCGCGGCACAAATGTTGCAGAGCCGTCGCTACACGGCGAGACATCGCGCAACACATTTCGTTATCGCCATGCAGCTAATGAAATCAGAAATAAGCTTTGAAGGTACGAAGAAAATATCACACAAAAGCTGTTTTTCTCCTGCGATTGGCCGTGAAGTGCTGCGATTATCGGCCTCGCAAGAGAGTAACCGTGATCAGCTGTTCAGTGGTACGGGTCGCGCTTTGTGAGAACCGTCGCTCCCAGCGTTATCCGCCGCAGCGGTTATACGCGTTAGTTTTTAGTGTGAATATTTGTTTCGACGGAAACACTAGCAAGGGTCAAGTGGCCGTGGCACGGAACGTTTGCGCTCTGCAATTCAGTCAATCGTTCCTGTTAGACCATTGAAAGGTGCCTATTTTGTGGAGCGACGGCTTGTATGCATGTAGCGATTTCACTTAACCGGCCAGTTTCCACGAAGCCTTGTGTTGTGTAAACAAACAAAAAAAAGGACCGTAAAGGGAGCCGCTCAAGCGGTACCATAGTTCAAACTATTGGCGGGATTGCATAACGCGTGTAGAATACTCCAAAAATCTCAGTGCACAATTGCTTGCTCGTCGTGGTAAAACCATAGACACTGCTGCATTCACGGGCTACCTGTTTTTAACGGCGATAGTTCAAGAATGGTAAACACTTGTGTAGTGGGGTCGTGCGGGGACCTAGGGGTCTATGTGCCCGGTAATAATAACAAAGTGTTTTCTCTCTCTCTCTAGGGCACTAGGGCAAACTAGGGGCTGTAGGGCACTAGAGCACTAGGGCAAACAAACAAATGCTGTATGAACTTTTCAAGGAAAATGAAAAGCGTCGCATGTTGACAGGCCACTTTTTCGACTCTACTAACATGAGCGTGAGATTTACTATCGCTTGCTTTCGTCGCGATGCCCGTTTGCAAAAAGTATCGAACCAAATAAAAACTGACTCCAACGAGACCGAAATGCGCACATTTTTAGCTGTAAACAAAAATTACACTTGCTTCATGCATTTCTTGCTGTTCAGCGTCGGCGAACTGACGTAAGACTCCGTGAAAAACTTGTAGCTCCGTACCCGGTGGCGTTCGGAAAGTGTGTTTTGGACGCGTAGTAAGTGTCTGCTAAGTCACTTGGAAACTTGGGCAGCAGAAACAGGTCGAGTGACCATTCAGTCATTTTTATAGGCTCAAGTGACAGGAAATAAGATTTTTGAACCAGCACAGCAGTAAGGAAGCTAACGCAGGGCATGCCTAAATCCAGAGAGCAGAGGCGGATCGAGCTTCAGTCATCCTCCAACATGGCGGCTTTCCACTGGTTCTTCTTTTCTCCAACAGATGGCAGCGGAGATTTCTAAGTACAACGGAGAAGTGCAGTGCAACTGCAGTGGGGTGCATTTACACTGAGCTCTGGTATGCTAAAACTCCCTATTACATAGTTTTAACGGGGGGGGGGGGGGGGGGGGAGAGGATACAACCTTTGGATTTATATGCCTGATCAAAAGGATGCATGCTGTGCGCGCAGTAACTCTCCGTGTGTAGCTGTTTGCTCCATTACTCCTTGGCTATAGCGCCATCCAGACCGTACATTCAACCGAAGCCTCGCATCAATGATTGCGTTTCTTGCAGGCACTTTGAAGAAAGTGCAAATTTAATGCAGCATTTGCAAATGCGATTTTTAACGCAATTTCATCCAGATAAAACACGAATGCTTGTACGCGTAGTTTGTAAATGCGGACGTATTAAAATGGAATACGCTAACTGTCGAACACGACTTCACACGGCGGGAAAGCACAATAACGACAGGACAGTTCAAAGTCAGCGCCCCGGTATTTCAATATGGATAACCAACTAGCCCCCTTTAAAGCATTACTGATGAAGCCCTTTGCGGTGAGACTAGCTATATGGGAGCTTTAAGTCATTTGACCGCAAGTCCACGTAAAGGAGCGCTGAGCCCTAGGCGGCATAATATAACATGTAGTACAGCTAACACCAACAAAATGAGTAAAAGCCGGACAGGAGTAACTGCCCCGTAGTTAAGCACTTTTCCAACAAATAAGAATGTCTTTTTGGTCAATTAGAACCTGATTAGAAGCAGAAACATCCTGAAATGATGCATGGTCAAGTGCAAAAAGCTCTGGTGTCGTGAACCTAAGAACAGGCACAAATTTCAATGGCACAAATTTCAAGCCAAAAGAACAGCTCTGTAAACATTCTGAATAAATGGATTATTCGAAATAAATGAAATCTGCAGAATAAACGTTTCAGAACATTCGTTTTCTTTAACCCATTTTACCAGTCATGCGGCGATTTGTTGTCTACTTATCTGAGATCTGTCCATACGAGAGAGCATTAATTTGGGAAGTAATCCCAGGGCTACAGGAAAAAATTTCTCATCACTACCATTTTTCTTGTCCTCTTTCCTTTACCTCTTCACCAAAAACTTTCACCTTTCAGTCTGTAAAATAAAACCTTTTTTTTTTTTTTACACTCGGCACTATACCGATTTTTTTTACATATACCACTTTACTTTCTACGTATACCCACGATGCAGACAGTTGTGCTGGAGAAGCCGTCTCTTTTTAATCCAGTCTCAATCTACCCTCTCTCTCTCATGGACGCTGAAATATGACTGTTTTGGTACTATTGCAAGACCATTCACAAGAGTTTATCCAAAGGAGTCCAGCAGCGAGTGCAATTGCTACTGTTCTCATCCGGAGGTCTGCTCGCCGAACGACTCATTCCCACTGCACTTGCAAGGGCAGCCCAGTCGCGGTTCCAACTTTGCATGAGTAAATTAAATATACTGCGTGACAAGCTACTTCAAAAAACAGAAAGCATGCATTAATAACTAAGTAACCCATTAAGCTACCTAACGGAGTATCATCACATCGAAATGTGCGACGGAAACCCCCAATCATGCGTAGGTGTAACTTTTCACAGTTCTAGATAACCAGAAAACCAGCGCGTCTTTCAAGCGCATCTGATTCCAGTGTGTGAAAACTTGTTCGCCAGTGTCAATAATGTAGTGTTAGGCGCATAAAAGGTTAGGTTTGGTTTATGGAGTTTAACGTCCCAAAGCGACAGAGGCTATGAGAGACGCCCTAGTGAAGGGCTCCGGAAATTTCGACCACCTGGGGTTCTTTAACGTGCACTGACACCGCACAGTACATGGGCCTCTAGAATTTCTCCTCCATCGAAATTCAACCGCCGCGGCCGGGATCGAACCCGCGTCTCTCGGGTCAGCAGCCGAGCACCATAACCACTGAGCCACCGCGGGGGCATAAAAACTGAAAAAGGCAGAGAAATCTTTTTGTCGCGTCTTCTACATTTACGGCTTCAACAGTAGTATTCTCATCATCCAGATCACAAAATGCAGCAGCAAGAATTATATCCACGCCATGTCCCCTCCAAGGAAAAGGTAACCGCTCTTTCCCTCCAAGTGCTTTCGTCCGAAGACAGATGCATTCCGGCTATACCACCACTATGCTAATGCCCTTAGTCGTTCAGCACACGTAGGGTCTCATCAACGCGCCAAACGCCCTTCACAATTCACCGCCTTGTTAATGATCAAAGGGATACTGAACCAAACTTTTGGAGCTACTCTTTTACATGTAAACAAGAGCTTGATTGCTAAAATTGATAAATGCGACAAGCATTTTAGCGAAAAAAGACGTATAGCACGTTTTTTTTTTTCGCGATTAATTGCCGTATCGTTGCTCCTGGCGGCCGCCTGTGGAAGCTGTGACTAGACGTCACAACACCCGCGCGCCCACTGTTCACGCAGGAGCACGACTGCCGTCGCTACTCGCGGGTTTTGCCAGTTTTCCGTCGGCAGCATCAGAGGTTGGGAGCCTTATCACTTGGTCTGCCCAAACTGCAGTGCGACATCGCGCGTGCCGCGACCGGTTGCCTGTCGGACGAGGGTGTCATGACGTCACGCTCTTCACCTCGCGCCGGCCGGGAGGGCTTGGCGCGCGCTCATAAAACAACGAAAGTAAAACCATTCGCTTAAAAATATGCGAAGTGACGACTATACTTTGGTGTAATCACATTCCGAGAATCTATTTTCAGCGTTTTTGTTCAATTTTAAGATTTTTCTTCAGTATCCCTTTAAAGCATTTGTTCCAAAACGCACATCATCTAAATGAGCATCTCCTTTCAATGAACATCGACTTTAAGTGGGCTAGCACCTATAGTGGCCATTCCCCGCATTTAGCCGTGCTGTTTGTTTGTTTGGTTGGTTGTTTTGTTTGTTTGTTTGTTTGTTTGTTTGTTTGTTTGGTTGTTTGTTTGTTTGTTTGTTTGTTTGTTTGTTTGTTTGTTTGTTTGTAGCCGGTTTTGTGGCGGGCTCCTCACCTGCCCACCACTCCGTGGTCAGGTGAGCAGCCTTCCCATTGTGTCAGGCGGCAGCTCACTTAATCGTGAGAGGGGCTGCTCGTGAATAGCAACCTGGATAAATAACCCAACCCATGCAACCCAAGTCACACCGATGGCAGCCATAGAAAGGAAGTGGCGCATCATTTGACCGCTGCATCCATGGGCGTCCGGAGGGGGGGGCAAGGGGGGGCGGCTGCACCCCCCTGGAAAATCACTCACTCGAACCGTGAGTGATGGCCGCACGCCAGGGGCGGTGGTGCGTTCAGTCAAAAGGGTAAAAGCAGCCCCGCATGGTCACATCTGCGAAATGCCACGTCCGGGCGTGCGTCGTTCCGCCGTTTTCAAACCACGCCATCGTTAGCTCTACTGAAGGGCGACCTGTTCCAGACATACAGCGGCACCGGCGAGCATGTGTTTCGAGCCGCCTTGAGATGGGTGTCTGTTTCTTTGATCTCTAGAGAGATAGCGACACGGAGGCAGACAGTGCACGGGGCATCTTGTTTTCGCCTATCGTTACGCCGGTCACCGATGAATTCTTAAGGAGGGAAGGTAAAATCAGCCGTGTCCACCCCCGCTTTGTCGGGCTGCTCAGGGGCAAGCGGGCGATGAGTTGGCGCCGCCGCCGCTCGCTGTCTCCTCCGATCCACGGGTAGCGCAGTTCGGTAGAAGCGCCGCTTTCAGAATCTCCGGCAAAGGGGATTAGCTGCTTTTGTTCACGGCGACGCAGTCTCCCGAGGCGCCCCCACACCAGCGTTCTTTGCGTCTTCTGCGAAAACCAGCGCCTTTGGTCAACGCAGCCCGATGGCGCCTGCCTGGCTCGCCTGTCACCTCTGGCTGGGCCTCAAATCACAACAGCGCCCATGTACTGTGCGTGTCAGTGCATGGTAAAGAGACCCAGGTGGTCGACATTACCCGGAACTCTGTACTACTCCATCCCTCATAGCCTGAGTCGTTTTGGGGCTCTGAACCCCATAAAAACACAAAAACAAATTTTCCGACTGGAGTGGCGAGTGTCCCTTCCCCTCGGAAGTTGCGCGGCGTTCCTTTCACCCCCAAAGTGCGCATTCGGGGATACTGCGGCAAGTAAGCCCTTGCACGTGTGCGCGCCTCTGTGTTTGTGCTTGGGTGTTTTTAGTGGCCGGTTGTCAGCGAAGCTGAGAACAACCAAGACAGCGGACGAGAAAACGACGAGCGGAGAGCAGTGTGTGTGCGGTTGCTCGACTGTGCGGATGCGCAAGCAAGATGGAGCGAGGTGTATGAAGCTGCGAGCGTGCATTTATCTTGTAAATAAGTTTTCGTTGTATATATAGTCATCTTTTGTTTTCAACGTACGCGTTCAACAGTTTTTCCAATCAATGTGTATGATGAGTGTGCACCGAGAGCGTGTAATGAAGCACAGAAGTGAATTTATCACACGTGTAATTACGCAATTCGCCCAGAAAAATCCGAGGCGCCTAAAGTTGCTGTTCAAGGAAGACTGACTGAGTGACTGTAGTTGCGTGTTTGTGAACATATTGTGCTGTGTGCTGGTCATCAATCCGGGTGAGTCGAGAACCCGTATGCAGCAAGACTGAGCACTCTTCTCCACGAAGTGATATAGCATCTTTTTGCATTTCTATTAATTTTAGTTGTTTCTTCGTTGATAAACTCCAATGTACCTCTCCTAGCCGCGCTTTAATTTGCTGTTTGTAATTTTTCTTTCATGTGTGCATTTTGTTTAATTTTTATTTATATATAAATAAATAAATTTACTCCGCAAATAGCGCCTTTCTGCTACGAACATACCCCCCCCCCCCCCCCCCCGGGGCACCAACGGGGCCCCCCCCTGCAAAAAATTCTGCGGACGCCCTTGCCTGCATCACTGCGCCAGCAGTGGTAGAAAGACTCTCTATGAACTATGAATGTGAGAATGGCCAACTCCGCATATATAAACCATAACCGGTTACCGCTATCCGAACAACTTCCATCCGTGAACACTAGAACCGAACTGATAGCGCACCTAATTAGATTTTGGCCTAACTGCATAAAACAAGTATCTTTTTTTTTTTTTCGCTAGGACCCTTTCTTAGTTCTCATACCTATTACTGTTGAAGAGAAAGTGTGATTAAAGCAAGCAAGGCCGTTCAGAATTGCAAATAAATATCTCTCTTTTTTTTATTCTTCCGTCAGTCCAGTCTTTCTCAGGTTCAGAAGGCCGAACAGCGCTGAAGAACCGGTGCAGCCTAATCACTCCAGTTGTAGAAAAAACCAAACGCTCTCTCCTACAGTCTGTACAAGCTGCGCTTCCACGCACTCGGGACATATCGTATACAGCCTGGCGCCGTCCTCGTTTAGTCGAAACGTCCGCTAGGCCCCGCGAAGTGACCAGTCCTGGCTGGGGAAACAGTCCGAACCTGCGTGGTAAAGGAGAACATTTTCATGAAGACTGCTTCCCCACCTCCTCCTGTCCGTGACCAAAGCGGCAGTTATTCAGCGCTGTCTGTGATGCCTGTTCGCCATAAAAGCATAACACAATACTACCTTGCCCTCGCCACCATAAACCCCGTGCCATGAGCCGCCAGGACAGATCACTGATTCCATTTGCTTGCATATATACCATCCTTCCTTCCGTTTTCTCTTCCTTAATTCCTGGCAGCACAGATAATCGGCCCAATATTGGAAATGGTTTGGTTTATTGGGGTTTAACGTCCCAAAGCAACTCAGGCTATGAGGGACGCCGTAGTGAAGGGCTCCGGAAATTTCGTCCACCTGGGGTTCTTCAACGTGCACTGACATCGCACAGCACATGGGCCTCTAGAATTTCGTCTTCATCGAAATTCAGCCACCGCGGCTGGGATCGAACCCGCGTCTTTCGGGTCAGCAGCCGAACGCTATAACCACTGAGCCACCGCGGCAATATTGGAAATGGATGACATCACTGTTCTCCTGTGTAGGACCGACAATTGTCAATATATTTCTAATATTGGCCCTATTAGCTGTGCTGTTGGGGGTAGAACCATGCTTTGCCAATATAGTTCCAATATTGGGCAGATTGCCTATGCTGCTTGGGAACTCTCACTTTTTTCCCTTGCTCCGTGCGTGATACACGTCTGTAAAGATCTGAGCGGAGTGGCGCTTGTACACTTTCTCGCCCTGTCATTCACCTTCGTCTTCTGCACCTTTGACTAAGTGCGATATATAGCTCGCGTACTGTAGAATCCTGTAAGAATCCTCTGCAGCCCATACCCTAACGTCCAGAAGGACATCATCGTTGAAGTCTTTGCTGCTTGTGTCCTGAGAGATTCCGGTTGACGGCTAGGGGCGACGGAGAAGATGGATTTCTCTCCTGGCGTTCATTGACTGGTGATTCAATAAAGCTGTTCCTTTTTCTTTTTCTCTCCGTTTTCTTAAATATTTCCTCTCGTATTCAGTTTTTAATGGCCAGTGACTTCCCGCGCTTCGAACTAAAGTGTACCTTTCCAGCTAGAGTCTGAAAATTGTGACAATTACTTCGTTACTTTCATAACGTAACAACAACCCTCACGGCACATTTGAGTCTGATTCCTCAAAAAGAGCTCCTCAGCAGTCCCCTAGTATCATGGTATACTAGTGTGACCAGCGCTTTGAAATTCCCCCAACGTTGAAATATACTGCACGGATACGTGGACATTGCTTATAATAATGCAAAATCAAACCACCGCCTGTAAAAAAACAATGAGGGCCTATGTTTACAGCTCGGTTTTGTGCAAGGTATGCTGTCGTTGCTGTCTCTACAGGGTTCCAGCAATTTTTACAGCGGTATTAAGGGATATGTTGCTCTACCACAGTGCCTTGTCGTCCAGACTTAATTCATGTTGATGGAACTCATAGTGGGCTTTCAGAGAGGGCGCAATAAACACCCTTTGGTATCAATGGAAGCAGAAAACACAAATAGTTGAAGACTTACTGATGTACCGATGTCTTGAGGCGGGAACACAGGAGCTCACAGTGCACGCTTAATGGTAGCCGTAACCATGACCATAGCCATGGCCGTAACCACCGTGACCGTAGCCGACGGCGACGACGGGAGCGGCGGCGACGACGCCGTAGCCGTGGCCGTAACCATGGCCGTAACCGTGACCGTAGCCGCCGTAGCCGTAGCCGTGACCGTATCCGCGGGCAGAGAGGGTCACACCGTGGTTGATGTGGCTGCCGTAGGAAGAGGTCTTGTAGTTGGCGATCTTCACGACGGCGGGAGCGACAGCGTAGTGGCCGTAGCCGTGGCCGTAGCCGTGGCCATAGCCGCCGTAGCCCCCGTAGCCGCCGTGGCCGTATCCATGGCCGTAGCCGAAACCGAGGAAGCCAGCGTTAGCGGCAGCAACAAAGCCCAGAAGGGCAACGGCGAACTGGAAAGAAGGCAGTACATGGACATGTGACAAGCTGCTCGGCAAGAGTGTGGAGATAATGCCTAACCCATTTTAGGAAGTTTGTTATGGGACTGTAACATCCCAAAGCGACTCAAGCTACGAGGGACGCCGTAGTGAAGGGCTCCGGAAATTTCGACCACCTCGGGTTCTTTAACGTGCACTGACATCGCACAGTTATGGCATCCATCGAAATTCGTGTCTGAGCTGTCGCTACTGGAGCAACTGTCCAAATTTACAATCGCTGGTATTGTATCCTTTGGGAGACTCAATTCTGCGCGAGGCCCTAAGTTGCCACCTGAATGTAACCAGCTGGATAAAGAGGTATAAAAGTAGGATTATCCGCAAATCCGTCAACTCGGCCTAACGACCGGTATCGTAGCTATAAGGAAGTATTTCTGCTTCTGCTTGGCTCGAAGGGAAGACGTCGGAATGGCTGGCCCTACGACCGACAGGAGGCACGGAAACCGCACTTACGAGAGCGTTCATGGTGGAACTGGAGGTTTTTCTCGTCTCGCTGTGGAAACAAAGGGAAACTGTGACTCCCTGTCGGCGCGGGCGCCTTCTTATATAGGGGCCCAGGTTTCTGCCCAATCGCGAGCAGAACGGCGGTGATCGAACAAAGAAGAGAAAAAAAGAAACAAAAAAAGGTTCCGAAATAATGGGCGAGGCGGGGTGTGGGTCTCGTGGCGTGGTATCGGTCAGCCATCAAGCTTTCAATCCCAATGACAGGCCGCTTGTTTTCGGCGCGCGCAAAAACTGCAGCCTATTTTTTTCTTTTTCTTCTATATTTTTAGTATTGCCGGCTAATTGGTCAACAGCACCATGCCTTTGTGTCAGCTGGTCGCCCTCGGCGCAGATAGGGCGAGAACGAAGAATTTTTGGCCCCACACGAGATTTGCGTCCAGCTGTGGCCTGTCGGAGGAAGGAAGGGGTGTTGGTGGCGGTAAGGAACAGAGCTCTGAGGCGTTCTGACAAACGCACAGACGGCGAAGGAACGCGCTCGTGCGGGCCCCTTGAGGGCCCATAGTTTGCGCGGGCGCAGGCCAAATAACGCGGTGAAACCTTGGGCGTGCCCCAATCTCCGCGGGCTATGACAGACGCCCGAACGTTGTTTTGTGATCGCGCGCCCGCCGGACGTGGCTCGAGGTGACCGGGGGAAACAACGGCTCGTTCGTTTGACGCCTGCGAGTGTACACCGGCGGATCGAGAAGCCTGAATGCAGGGTCTGTGAATTGATGGCTGAAACGACGACGCCTGGAGTCGTGATCGCGGAGGGCCTTGGCCCACCGCGGCCCGGCAAAGGGAATCCGCCCTTGTGGATGGCCCTAAGTGTGTTTAACATCCGTAGCATTGTTCCATTGTTCAGGTTCAGCGGACAGTTCGTTCCCCCGTGGATTAATTGAAGGAGGCATCGGAAAGGCAGGCGAGCAGCCTGGAGTGAAAGAGAAACAGTGTTTTAACTCTTGCAAGCGATGAGCTAGCTAAAAGTGCTGTACTCCTTACCAGGGTTCACTGGCTGAAAAGAACAAGCCACAGACCTCCCTCAGGTCTTCATGGATGCACAGAAAGTCTTCCTCTTTCAAGGACGAAAACTACGCCAAAGCGAGCCTATAGGATACTCACCTTTCTAACTCAGTTAGCTAGGATTCTTTAAAATAAGAGTATAGCAAAGACGAATTGAACGGAAACGCCAAGCCAGAGCAATATTAGTAGATTCTGAGATAAGTGAAACAGCGCGAAAGAAGAAGCCTGAAGGCGAAACGAAGAAGGGACAGGAAAGAGCGCTTTCTTCCATCCCTTTTGGGATTCAGTCGACTTTTAGCTTTGTCACCCTGTTATGTTTTTTATCGCTTCTATGGCTCTTTACACCATGGGATGTTGACTGCATCTGATTACTTTTCAATTTCAATTCAATTTATTCAATTTATTTCGAATTTGACACTGCCTTCCATGTATTGTGCGAGTTTCGCTCAATAAAATTCAGATGCCAGTTCAGCGCTCTTTCTTGTCCCTTCTTCGTTTCGCCTTCGGGCTTCTTTCGCGCTGTTTCACTCATGTCAGAATGGACCAACCAGCCCAGCAAAAAGTTCCGCTTCAATATTTGTACAGTTTGAATAGTGGCAGCCACTTTGAGCATAGTAGATCAAGCAGTGCTCATGGGGTCAATGACCGAAGCAGGACGACTTCCGAAATGTGTTCGATCACTACGATCTGAAAAAGCCTTCTGCACTAGCAGAATGTTTTCACACCCCACGGATATTCATTTCTATAAATTCTAGACAAATGTTTCTAGTTTCCTTGGCTGCCACTATGTGGCGCATGGCTTTAACATTCAAGAATAGCGCGTTGACGCCATTCATGACGTAAGAAAGAAGAAAGTGACCGACTGACTGCAGAATAAAACGTGATAGGCCGGCAGCTAGGCTTAGCGGCAATGGTTGGGTCAGAATGGAGTATAAAGACACTCCCTTAGAAACGTATCCCGTGTAACTGCACTTCATTATGGGTACTACCTGTTCTTGCAAGACGTTCGCGCACTTATCAGAAACACGACAAAGAGCTATAGAAACGGACCTATGATAAGATTTTTTCCGCCGAAGAACGCGATGTTGAAACAGGATACACCTTCGAGCAAAGCATCTAATTGTAACCTGCAGTAACGAAACTCGAGAGCCAAGGTGGTCCTTTCCCCACGACTATTACCTCATTTCAATATTGCGAATTCAAAACCTCGTGGCTTAAAAAAGGATGTTTAGGACGAGCTAAAAGACAGAGCGAGTGCATTCTCCGCTGTCTGAATACTTTTCCACTCCTCACTCATCACTTCAACGAACGGAACGCTTTTTACTATAACCACGAGCCTGTTTTGTTCGTTCTTGTCACGGCGTGTTATTACACAATACACGTTCGTGTTCCTATAATTTGTTGGAATGCAGAAATTGGCTTCACACAAGTTTGCTGTGTGTTCTGCAAATGCGCTGCTCATGACCGCATAACAATTTCCATGAAAGGCGACGAGTGAACGTCAATGATTGGTATATTTACAAGTTATTTTTGTTTTTGATTTTTTTTTGGTAGAGAGGGATACACTTAACAGTTAATTTAATTGTTTGGCTGCCATGAGCCTGGCAGGCGAACGCAAATGACAGCGACCAAGTACGATGAGGTGCAAAATGGCAGTGGCTTAACTCAACTATGCCAGGATATACGTAACGAAACGGCGGCTCCGCGGTGAGGCGCGCGGTATGACGTCATGCCAGATGGCGCGGCGAGCGCGCGGCGTCCGCCAGCTGCGGCGGTTGCTAGGCAACGCCTCTAGGTCGGTATCTGTGCCTCCTCGCAGCACCGCCACAGCGAAATCGCAAGTTCGAGGCCAATGTAGCTTTCGCTACAATACTCCCACAAACAAACGTGCCAAAGGGAAGTTAAACGACGACGCACAGTTCCTCGACTAGGGAAGATGAGCGGGCGTCACGCACATCACTTGTTTGAAGAGTCCATAATTAAATTCAAAGGCGCCAAACCATACGATAAACCATACCATACGATAAGACTTATACAGGCGATAAACCTGTATAAGTCTGAAAAAGCGTTTTTTGATCGCTGCTTATCTTCATGAAGCTGAATGTCTTCCTTGCGCATGCGCCGACAGTGACATATATGTACGTGTTTTTCTGCACATTAAATCAGTTGTGAGTGGCGCTCTGTCTCGTCTTTCTTCTCCTGTGTGTGTGTGTGCGTATGGTTTGGCGCCTTTGAATTTAATTATGAATAACTACCAACTAGCCCAACAACAAGTTCTTCTTTGAAGAGTCCTTTTGTTAGCCGGCTGGCCATACAAGAATACCGTCATGCGATAAGTCCTCTGCGGCTCTATGCCCGAAAGCAGCAGGGAAAGCTGTGAGGGGTTGTTTAGCAGAGCGTTGTGGCCTATGCATTTACCTCATGGGCATAATCGGAGAGTAGTGACACGGTCCCACTTGTGCTCGTATCCGCCAAATCAGCGATCGCCTAAGCAACTACCAATTCGCGGATACCATGCTCTCCCGCATTACGTGGAATTGGATAGTTATTCAACTGAACCTATTACGGCCACAGGGCGCCTGAGCATACAGCTCAGCTGGGTGGTTATTTAGCGTGGCAAGACAGTCGACCAGTGCCAAAAAGCAAGGACGAAGGTTCAATTCAATTCAATTCTAATTCAATTTATTTCGAATTTATTTTACAGGAAATACAAACAATTATTGGACCCACAGCCAACGGCTAGTTCGGGTCCAAGTGCACAAAATACGCAAAAGCAAATTTAAAAACGTTGCAGAGGTGGACGCCAATAACATTCGCTATAGATCACTTTAAACAGACAGCTGAAATGAATGAATGAAAACCAATTACTCAGCCGAGCAAAGCCTTATCTGGCAATTGGGTCGAGACCCCAGCTCAAGGGCCCCTACGGAGACAAGTTCTCACCCGGTCCACCAGACGTCGCTGGTC
This sequence comes from Amblyomma mixtum, assembly GCF_055824585.1. Classification (NCBI taxonomy): domain Eukaryota; kingdom Metazoa; phylum Arthropoda; class Arachnida; order Ixodida; family Ixodidae; genus Amblyomma; species Amblyomma mixtum. Next base: position 107,225,427 of record NC_143015.1, read on the forward strand.
TTTCCAGATTTCCAGAGCGTTGACTCACAGTGGCGGAAAAGAACTAGAAAACTAACCAATAAGTATGCCGGTCATGAGGACGGAGAAAGAAAGAGCATGAAACGACAGGTTAAAAACGCAGAAGTTAAAAATTGGATGAATTCAATGGAAAAGAAACATAGTGTAGAACTATATCGATACTGGAAAAGGCAGATCAGGAAAGACTTTTTCTATGATAACTCAAGAGGCAGTGCCCTACTTTTTGAAGCTAGGTCAGGGTGTCTTAGAACGCGCAGCTACAAAAAGAAATTTAACGAAGATGATGGCACATGTGCTGTGTGTGGTAGATCTGGGGAAACAATTGAACGGCTCATACTCAAATGCGATGGTATCCATCCGGATGTCGATGCAGGCACAGTCACTCTTCCTGAGGCCCTAGGGTTTAAAGATAACAATGGTAATGTAAATAAATCTGCAGTGGAACTTTAGCAAAAAGCGATTGGAGGATTGGTGGCTGAAAAGCAGAGTTGTGACATGAGGTTAGAAGTGTAGGAAACTGTAGTGAAAGAAAATGGCGAATCTTAACGAGAATTAACAACACAGTTGAACAAAAATAATGAAAGAAAAGCTGAGCATGGTGGCAATTTCCACCACCCCGTTTCAAAGGGGGCGCTCCTATCCATCCATCCATCCATCCATCCATCCATCCATCCTGAGCATAGTGTAGAACTATAGTGCAGAATATAGTGTAGATTTGAAGCACAGTGTATAACTATATTGATTCTGGAAAAGGCAGATCAGGAAAGAATTTTTCTATGATAACTTGAGAGGCAGTGCCCTACTCTTTGAAGCTAGGTCAGGGTGTCTTAGAACGCGCAGCTACAAAAACAAATTGATAATAAGGGAGTAATTACTCATTGACATCCACCCGAGCGCAGCCAACGGCTACAAAGGAAAGATCAGAAACTTTGTAGTTCGCTCCGGTGAAGCGGTGGTTCCGGGTTCAAACCCCGAACTAGGACGAATTTTTCTTTAACTACGAAGTTTCTGAGAAAGCTGTTTAGCTTTCCTCTGTAGCCGTATGGCTGCGCTCGGGTGGATGTCAATGAATACTGAAAAAATTGCGCAGAAAAAACGAGGACGAAGCAAAGACAACACCAGGACGAGCGCACCAGCCAGTATGCATATCAACCAACTTGCCCAACTTTCTGCTCTCCTAAGGATGTCAATGAGTAATTACTCCCTTATTACAAATCTACTCCACCTTGGGGGATTCCCCTAAACATTTGGCCAAAAACAAATTTAACGAATATGATGACACATGTGCTGTGTGTGGTAGATCTGTAGAAACAATTGAATACCTCATACTCAAATGTGGTGGTATCCATCCGGATGTCCATGCAGGCCCTGTCACTCTTCCGGAGGCCCTAGGGTTTAAAGATAGTAAATTAATCTGCGGTGGAAGTTAGCAAAAAGCGATTGGAGGATTGGTGGCTGAAAAGCAGAGATGTGACATCAGGTTAGAAGGTTAGGAAACCGTAGTGAAAGAAGATGGCGAATCTTAATGAGAATTGCCAACACAGTTCAACAAAAGTAAAGAAAAAAAAGCTAAGCATGGTGGCAATTGCCACCACCCCGTTTCAAAAGGGGCGCTCCTATTCATCCATCCATCCATGCATCTGAGCTGGACAAAGCCGCTTCGTACTGCTCCTACGATGTCGAGAACTGCCGTGTTGCGCTGGCAGCCCGAGGAGATGATATAGCATGGTCATCCCTGCAGAGCTGTCTGGCGCAGCCTGTTAGTTGATGATGATGATGAATTTTTATGGCGCGAGGGCATCTGCGGCTAAAATGCGCCATGACACAAGGTTTGTTCTTCTACTCAAGGGGCGGCCAAAGACCCATTTCCCAAGAGTTTCACCCTAAAGAAGCCGAGCACCAGGCCAGGGGTGAGCTTGTACCCATTGTATCCCCGGTGGGTACCCAGCGGCACTGGGGATCGAACCCCATACCTCCCGCATGCGAGGCGGGTGCTCAAGCAACTAGGCCGCCGCTGCGGTTGCACCCTGTTAGTTGTTTTTGTAACATGGTGAGACATATAAATAAATAAATAATAATGATTTATTTCCATCACCATACAGTGTTGGAGGGGATGGGAATAAAAGAGGTTATCGCTTGACAAGGTTCCCACCCCTTGTATATACTTCAAGCATTCATACCATCCCCTCTAGCTATTTCGTCACGGTCTTTTTCTCACTTGTAGCGCGTCTACAGAATCTCAAGACATCTACATTCGCACACAAATCGTATCCTGTGTGGTACAATTTGCAGCTTGAACACATGACAGCAGACTACAATTTACCAATCTAGAAGCCTGGGCGAGTTGGTGGTAGGTCATTCTCGAAACAGCGCGAAGAAGACACGGACGCAGAGAATAGACGTATACACGAGCGCAACGTCACCGCTACGTCAGCTGAAAAGCAGCGCAGCACGGATGCTACAGGCTTCGCATTGTGGAGGTGCAGCTTTGTTAACTGAACGTTTTGCCACTTCTCTTCAAAGCTGCAATGCTTGCATTCCTAAGCTATTCGCGGCTACAAAAAAGCCGCTTGGCTTAGATTAGGTTCATAAAACAATGTATGACTCGGAGGTCAATGGACATCTCTCTATGTGAGCAGTGCACGCGTCTTTCACTAGGTCTGTCCTAGTTTCCTTCAAGGTCGCTTCCCATCTCGACTACTCTGAGCGTGGCAAGGACATAGGGGATGCTTAGCTGTGGGGACTCCCATCCGTTCAGACCACGGAAAACCCTGTGCCTTGTACGAAGTTCCCTGCCCTGTGCAGCAGGTGGATTTTTATTGCGAAAGCAATACTGCTCTCACTTTCGAGCCATTAGCGGGGTCGTGGCGCTTCCACCATTGGCCTTTAGCTGAGCCCTGTGGTGACGTCACGCCAGACCGAGAGAGACAGGGCCCCAGCTAGCGCGGTTAGCATGGGCGCGGCGGAGCTGCCACGGCGCACTGCGCAGCTGCCGCGAGAGGACGCGCGTTGCTATGACGTCACACCAGGGGGATAAATGTGCGGGAGCAGCTCGGTTGCTCCCAGTTGCCGTCGTGGAGCTACCTCGGTATGTCGGATGATGTGTATAAGGCAAAGCTCCAACGAAATGCAGCAGCCAGGAAACGCCGGCGCGCTGAAGAAACAGATGAAGAGCGGGAAGAACGTTTGGCTAAACGACGTGCATATTATGCAGCCAAGCGAAACAATGTATAGCCATACGTTTAACCAAGGGCAACCATGGCGACACCACCAGCCGAACCAAGGCGCAGCCAAGGGTATTGCTTTCGCAATCGTTCAGGCTTAACCAAGCTAAGCCTTCAGCCAATTTTATTATTCGCACCTCATTGAAAATCGCATTTGATGCCAAAAATGGCTTTAAAATCTCTTGTCCCAATGGCTACGGATAAAAAAGATAGGGATAAATAAATCAGATAAGAGCCGCCACGGTGGCTCAGTTGTGTAAGGCACTCGGGTGCTGACCCGAAAGACAAGGGTTCGATTCCTGCCGCGGCGGTACAATTTCGATGGAGGCGAAATTCTGCCTTCTTTCGACTATTCATTTCTTCTACATTCGTGGCTTTCGTTTGGGAATGGGTTGAAGGAAACCAGTTTTTGATGGGTTTCTATTATATTGTGCTTTTTACCCTAAATGCTATGCCTGAATTGTTCCATGTCTGATTGTACATTGTAGCTTTGTATTGTGTTTTATATTGTTCAACATTCGCAACTCCTGTCTTGGCATAAGCTGACAATATGAATAAATAAAAAAATCGTGTGCGATGTCAGTGCACGTTAAAGAACGCCGGGTGTTCGAAATTTCTGGAGCCCTCCACTACGGCGTCCCTCATAGCCTGAGTCACTTTGGTACGTTAAACCCCATAAACCATAAATTAAATGGTAAAAACTAAAAAAAAAATACGACCTTTGAACCGGTAGTGTTTTTGTTGTTCACGTCCTCTCCGGTTTCTGTTTTGTTGTTCTGCCTTCTGTTATTCGCTTATTTTCACCCGCATAGTCGGACATAATTCATTAACAAAAGTGTACTTGAGATCCCAACTCGAATGTTTCATTTTTTTTTTATCTCATTTGCCTGTCAGAAATCACCTCGCAGTGAACGCGGAACTAAAAACAAAAAAGGAGGGAGGTGAACGAAAGGTCGGGCCGTCTGACACGCCACGGGCCCTTTTCTTCGGCTTCGAGAGTGGTCTAGAACAGCAACGTGCATTCTTCCTCGTTCGAGGGAACAAGCGTGCCAGCCCCGCTGGCAGAGACCGTGAAACGAAGGAGAGAAAGGGCAATTCTAATCGGATAGCAGCGGCGTCGACCACGGAAGGACGGCCTTCCCAAAGTGCGACCGCTCCCTTCATTCTTTGGGCCGCGCCGCCCGGAGCAAGGTCGGCCGGAACCTTCGTTATTATATCACACTGCCCGCGGGACAGTGGGACCGGGCAGCGCAGTCCCGCCGCCCGTTTCCGTTTGCGTGAAAACGACGTAGGCAACGACCCGTGCACGTTGTCAGGGCGTCGACAATGTGAGATGACGACGAGGCAGCGAGGTCGCTGCGATGGGAAGTCAGGTCGTGCTTAAAGTGCACTGTCATCCCATAGAGTTATTCGATCCAACCGAGGGACTCTACATGAGGTCTATGTACCCGGATGCAACACTCTGATTGGTTCATAGCTGTAGAGGCAAGCCGACTGTCGCGCCCCTTTGTGGCCTTCAGAAGAATTGCTCAACACCGCTGAGAGCATGGATGTGGTCTGGTTTGATTTTGTTTGGTTTATTGGGGTTTAACGTGCCAAAGCGACTCAGGCTATGAGGGACGCCGTAGTGAAGGGCTCCGGAAATTTAGACCACCTGGGGTTCTTAAACGTGTTCTGATATCGCAGAGTACACGGCTCTCTAGAATTTCCCCTGCATCGAAATTCGACCGCCGCGGCCGGGATGGTGGAGAAAGTAAGTTAGAAGTTGCCGGTCATTGTTGGCTATCTAGTTTATGGGTGGCGCCACTGACTGCTTAATACCTACACAGACACTGAAGGCAGGTGGCGCTTTCATTTCGATTCGGAGTTCGTTAAGCGGATATATCATTAAACACCGCTACCACAGTCGTCGTCTCCTTCAAGAGTCAAACCATAGCTACTGCAGCACCAAGCAACCCTTTGGGTTGGTTTGCTTTATGGATTTTAACGTCCCAAAGCGATTCATGCTATGAAGGATGCCGGATAATTTCGACCACCTGGGGTTCTTTAACGTGCACTGACATCGCACAGTACACGGGTCTGTAGCATTTCACCTCTATCGAAGTGCGACCGCCGCAGCCGGTATCGAACCTGCCTACGTCTTTCGGGTCAGCAGTCAAGCACAATCACCACTGAACCACCGTGGCGGCGCAACCCGTTCTCAGTTATATTCAGCTGTTCCTTTCTGACCATACTATCATAATTATAACTAATCCATATGTCCGTGTAGCTCGTACATCTACTTCGTAGCCCTCAAACTTTGTCAAATACTACTTCCTTTTTTCCGATGGCATACATTTCGATAATGGTTGCGCGCCTGTTGCTATCTGCTTGATTACTTGCTGATTTTCAAATTTATACTAAACTCTCTATCGCGCGAGTGTGCCCTTTGAGCTGTGGTGGACTTTCATTCATCACGGGGTGGTGACGTTTACATTTCACGGCAGTATCTGCGGGAGGAAACTTCCAGGAGATTTTCAGTGTCCGCGGTGTAATACACTGAGTGCGACCTCTCTTGCCTGCCTCCCCCCGTAGCCTGCACTTTCCTTCGTACGCTTCCGCTTTTCTCTCTTCCACCGCTGCACCCTCCTCCGCCTTTTTATTCTCGCAGTGCATATGAAATTGTGATGAAAGAAAGGTTTGTCTATACTCATGCCCAGCTATTTTCGACAAAGGCACCTTTCAACGGGGAAGAATTTGTTAATGCAATTTTTTGAAATATTGTACTACTCTACAAATTCTTATATCCACATATCTCCCGTTGACAGGTTTGCATTTTTTAATTTCCTAATAACGTTTTTGCTATCGTCAAAAACGTTCCCTCACTAGTTTTCAATAATAGTCATAACTGATCGATGCGAGCGATGGAAAAGCTTTAAAAGTTTCGCTACGAATCGGAAGAATGGACCATTGCTTTCAATATTTCCATAACAGTACTTCACAAGATTCCAATATTCACAATTTTGGTCGAAGAATGCTGGACATGTTTCACCATCTTGATAGACGAGTAAGGGACCGCTGATGGATATTTATTTCTTACGAAGGCTACAAAGTACGCTAAGGGGGCACGAGGATTAACTTCGCCACCCGAGGCTGCCCAGTTCCCCAATGCACCCTACAGTCATGGGCGCGGCTCCATACTCAAGCTCGTCCACGTATACTGTAACTGCCCAAAAGCCAACACATCCGCAAACTCGCTCACTTTCTCCAGAGCCTACCCACACTGGAGGACACGGCTCTCTGTATGGACAAGCGACCTTTTTATGAGGGGCTTTCAGCTCCTTGTGCTTTCCGTCATGGAGGAGGATCCTTAGAGGAAGTCGGAGGACGGATTGATGTTGGCCTGCATCATAGATCACGGTTTTCTAATGACAAACCGGCTACTTTCACAGCAAACGAAGCTTTTATAAGCTGTAAATAGTATAAAAAACTAAATACAGATGTCGCCACCACCGGTCATTCCCTCAAGCAGTCTGCGGTGACGTCATGAGATTTTTTTTTTTTTTCGCCCGGGTTTCGGAGTCTAGGCTGCACCACCATTCGCATCCGAACGGCGATCATGAAATCTCTTTCAGCCTTGACGTCATGAGTCTGAATCGAGGCGTAGTGAAAAAATGTACCTTTTTAATTTGAATATTGAAAATTGCTTTTTGAAGAAACGAAATTGTCTCGCATATCTCGGTGGATACCCGAACTGCGCCGTAAGGGAAGGGAGGAAGGTGGGAGTGATATAAGAAAGAGAGAAAGAGGTGCCATAGTGGTGGTCTCCAGAATAATTTCGACCACTTGGGGATCGTTAATGTGCACTGACATCGCTCAGCACACGGGCGTCTTTACGTTTCGCCTCCATCGAAATGCGGCTTCCATTTTTATGCATAGCATATTACAATCACTCAGTTCAGCCCTTGGGCGCGGCCGGGCAGCCACCAAACCACGTGACGTGACGTCACGTGGCAAACCACTTAAAAAAAGAAGAAAGAAGAGAAAAAGAAGAAAAAACAAACAAAAAAAGGGGGAAAAAAGGACGGCTGAGCATGGTGGCGGTTGCCACCGCCCCGTTTCAAAGGGGGCGCTCCTATCCATCCATCCATCCATCCATCCTTACGTCACGGAGGAAAAGCTGCTGAGAAAATCGAGTGCGCCAAGCAATACCTCGCGCAAAAAGACCGCGCAATATGCAACGCATTCTTGGCTTAACCAAGCTAAGCCTGGGCATCTTTTTTTTTTTATTCTGTCTTCAACGTAGTTGCTCCAGAACACAGCTGTTACACATTCAACGAGGCGGCAACAACAACCCTTTTGGTTTTGATCTTTCGGGGAGTGATCTAGTAACCTAATGGTTTGTTCTTGTTACTGACACCGCTTCCCAGTTTCTCGGGTAAAGGATTCGTCTTGCCACCAGGGATTATTCGCTATCTTCTTTCATCGCTTCGCACAGGCCGAACCAAATCATATTGCGTGCTCGGGGCGTGGTGAGCTGTTTCTCTGCTCCGCTATACGGCGGAAAAACACGGCAGCGATAACGCAGCGGAAACAGTGCAGAGAGAGAGAGAAAGAATAAGAGAGAGAGTGAAATGGACGCATTGCACGCCGGAGGCAGCTTTGCGAGCGTTCGCCGATAGAATGGTTCCACTGCGGTTTCCCGCTGGCCTGGGATAGCCTGACACTGACCCACATGCTCGGATTCCGCATCTGCGCGAACGCCGAGAGGAGATTAAGAGCCTGCAGTGTATCCAGGTCAGCGGAGAGGCATTCAAAGACAGTGTTGGTCGAGAGGATTAGGTTTCAGTGGTAAGGCAGGCGAGCTGTAAACCACTGTATTAACGAGGCCAGTGCGTTTTTAAGTGTAAACTTTTATTGCCATCGCTGCGTGGTTTGCCGGATTCTAGATAGTGACAGCGGCGGGCACTTTCATAGCCGAACCATTTCATCTTTGTTTTTGCTTACTATGAGGAGGCGTGTATGGGGTGAGACTAGTCTGGACAGGTTTGCGGGTGAAATGCTGATATGAACGCAATGTTGTAGTGCTTAGTAAGAGGATTCGACAAGCTTTATGAAGTTACTGTATGGATTAACGAATTTTACATGCCAGTGGTACCCTTGTGAGCTATGAGAGATGCCATAGTGAAAAACTCCGGAATGATTTCGATAGAACTTGGGCTAGTAGGTTCATTATAGATGCGGAGAAAGCACTGCGCAGAAAAGACACGAAGGGCGAAGAGGCAAAGACGCACACAGACGGATTTCATAACAGTACATTTCGTGACGCAAGTAACTAAGCCGATTTCTGTACGGGAAAATCTGCATTTTCTGCTTCCCAAGCATCACCTGCCCTTTGATATCCGCATCCTGTTTGCTGAAGAAAAAATATCAGCTTTGTTTACGGCCGGTTTCCGGCATTTAGTGAACAGGCTCACCGCTCACTTCCTCCAGTTAACCGTCCGAAATGCGCGCACTAGTTTTGCCGATGCCGTTTTTGACGTCATCGCTCCGTCACGTGAGTCACCGTCACTCTATTTGGTGCCAGCCGAAAGACCCTTACGTTTTCCTCCTCTTTCTTTTCACGCATGCACACACAGACCACGTGGCCCCAATTTCGTCTTCCCTTTCCTTTGACGCGTTCACTAAGCATGCTCACAAAGTACCAACTATTCAGTTGTGCAGAGGCCACGTTTCACCCCATCCCCTCCCACAAAGCCCCAACTCTCTGGAGGGTGAGGAGAATTATTTATTTCTCCCCTCCTGAACTTCGGACTTTCAGGTGTGCCGCTTTGCCCCACTACACGACTGAAAAGCAGGATGCTGCTTCGGCCTGAAGACTTTTGAGCAAGACTGTGCATGCTTTGCCAATACACGTGTTGCGCGCGTCAAATGCCCCGCCAAGCCTCACGGACCCATTACCTCGTAGTCTCGTGGTACATGATATCACGGGCATTTCGAAAACAGGCTCGCAATGAGAAAGGACCTTTCTCATTGCGAGCCTGTTTTCGAAATGCCCGTGATATCATGGCAACTTACTGGGAGTACGTCGCGTGCTCATTGGCTCTTGATCAATGTCGCGGCGAAATAATGACGATGTTTATGATTATCGCAGCAAAGATCAGTGTTTATAAGCACGCACTGCATAGGCGCCGACCACATGCGGTCTACTGAAGTGGAAAATCTTTTTTGAATAGCATAGGTTGGAACATGATGGGTAATCGGGAGACGGTGAGGAAATTAGTTGTGTTCTTAAACGGATGCTTCTTTGACGAAGGCAGGAAGATCATCTTGTTCTTCCAGTCCGCGGCAGGGAGTACATTTCATTATCCATCCCACTCGGTGGACATCGGCCAGGAACGGCAGTTGCTTGGGCTCATAACAACTTACTGGGAGCGGAGATTTCTCGGCGGAGGCCGGGGGTTCTAGACGTCCTTGTCTTTCCACTGCGCGACCGCTTTGGACTTGTGTCAGTAGACCTTCGTCGGGTTTTCCTTTTTCCAATGTTAGGCACACACACAAAAAAAAAACTGGAGAGCACTGCAGTCTGCTGCATTGGACAAATGCGTTATCGTTGTCTAACATGAGTACACATCCCCAACACACTTTACTGTCTTACACACCACAACGCGTTTAAGTCATGCCCCTCTAACACCCCTGGGTTCGAACCGCAATGCCAGCGAATATCTTTTTTCGAATGATCATTTTCGAGCGCACATGCTCTGATGACAGGTCCTGTACGCGCCACTAATGACACAAGAAATGCTTTCGAATTCAAATAATTTTTGTGTTCGAATACAAATCAGAGGGAGTTCTTGCCGAATCTGGCAACTCAATATGCTGTGAAATTGCATAGCATTGGCTGAAGGGTATCTTCATTTCCAAGGTGTAATCAACGAGGACGAAAAGGCAGGTCACCTATGCATCTGTTCTAAAACGTTTCATATCCAATGCCTGAAATGGCCATGTAGACGCCATCAGAACAATGGCATACTAAATGCATGCTCAGTTTGAGGCCACAATGCAGTGGAAATACAATACCATCCACTGAACATTTTCCATTGAGCCACCTGGATAGCCAAAAGGGGCGCTGCGGAGAAATCCATCCAATTTCGTTTTTAGTACAAAAAAAAAAAGATTTTTTGGCTCTCTCAGGGTATGTCGATGTTTGTTAAACAACGAAAGACAAATTTATATTGTTGAGAAAATTTTACTCAGAACTAGAACATTACCGAGTTTTAGAATTACGGGGCCCTGTAAGGGGGGGGGGGGGGGGATAAGAGAACAGCGGGACGCCTGTGCACATACGCATAACAGTAACAGAAGGGCCGTTATTGCTCTGCGCATTCGTATTATTGTTCTGCGCATGCGTAATGGTTTCTACTATTTCCCTAACCGATAGGGCCCCTCTATTCTCAAACTATCTTTTCCAGCCACTAGCTTCAAGCTAGTGACGTCTAAAAATCACCGACTACAAGTGGACGCCGGTATAACCCAACCTCAGGGATATATGCAGGTAAAAACTTTCTTGACGTCATCGCGGTTTCGTTGTGACAATTACCAGTGGTGGCGACGCCTGAATTTTTTTTTAACTTGCGGAAGCTGCGTTTTCACTGAGAATAGGTTTGGTTTAGTTTGGTTTATAGGGTTTAACGTCCCAAAGCGACTGAGGCTATGAGAGACGCCGTAGTGAAGGGCTCCGGAAATTTCGACCACCTGGGGTTCTTTAACGTGCACTGACATCGCACAGTACACGGGCCTCTAGAATTTCTCCTTCATAGAAATTCCACCGCCGCGGCCGGGATGGAACCCGCGTCTTTCGGGTCAGCAGCCGAGCACCATAACCACTGAACCACCGCGGCGGCTTTTCATTGAGAATAGCCTTATTGTCGATAAAACATGGTCATCCATCGGTACAGGCCATTTCAATTTGTCCGCACCCAGTGGATATTAAAACTTCCTTGGACGTCTTGCGAAGATGGAAGACGTCCAAAGGACGTCCAAAAGAGTTCCAATGCTCATTGTGTAGTATACAATACCTCCAACGCTGAATCATAATGTACGAAAGCGAAAAAAGAAACGCCATCAGGAGAACGACGTACTAAATGAGCAACAGTTGACCACTACAAAAGAAAGAGCACAGAAGCGTTGGGCGGAGGCGTAAGAAAGCAGCACGCAGTCTATCGCAGACTGTACTCTTTCCTTACTGGCTCACAACAGAGACCCCACTTGCCAGCTGCGTATAAACAAAATAAGACGGGAATTCAGAACACGTGATATGGCCGAAGAAACAAGCTGTATATCGCCGCCTACCTTGGAACGCCGGCGTATGCACAGAACCAGGGACGCAAGCGCAACGCAAATGCATTCGTGTCGCCCATTTCCGAGCGCCGACGTCGCGATAACCGCTGCGCGAAGCACGCCCTGCAAAATAGCGCGGCGCGCATGGAATTAGGCGATCACCGCCCACGTGAAACCGTGGACTGCACGTTGCGCAGTTCGAGGCGCTCTGTGCAGCGCGTAATCAATTGGCGTCCATTCTTTCTTCAGCCGTATTTTTCGCTGTGAGCGTGGGAAAAAGGTTACTCGTAAATAATTGGCTTAACGCTGCCACGCGGTACAAAGAAAAAAAGACAAACACTCACTGCTCAAGAATCCTCTAATCCTCGGCGTGGCACGTAATGCACAGACTGTATAAACGTGGAAAGTTTCCGTTTCTCCTTGTAGAAGTACATGAACCCCTTACAGTATTGCAGAATTTCAATTTCCTAACGTATTTATTAAAACAAAGTCAAACTGTCAGCAGCCGCGGAGGCAGACGTTCTATAAGATTACGGTGTCGAAAAACTCCCCGTAAGGGCAAAGCGACCTAAAATTTTCAACGAGTAATTACTACGTCATTGGCATGCAACGGAATAATTTTGAATTTTACGAAGAAATTAACATGTACAGAGGGCAAAACACATGGCTAGAACGTCCGAACTGTGTGTTCCGCAGCTCCTAAAGCACCTGCAACCATGCAGAAGGCAAAATATGACGATGAAATCCTATGAGTTTAACTGCGCAGGCTTACATACAGACAATTTTTAACGAAATGTTATCGCTAGGTATTGCCTGTTCAGCCTGAAACACGCCCAGAACGTGTTCTAGGCAAGCGTTTTGCCCTCTGTACTTGCGAATGTGTGTAAGCAGCTCTCTATATCATTCTCAGACGCTCAAAAGCTGTAATAATTGGGTAATGTTAGTTGAGCCCCAATTATATTATTCGCAGTAAATCCACTAGTTCCTTGCATGTTTGCAATATAAGGACCCCTATCGATGAAACTCGGGAGGTATGTGTCCAACATTCTCGGAAAAACATTTTGAAAATTGCAAAATTGTACGATCCCCTATGGAAATATTGAAGGTAATGGTTCATTCTTCTTATATGTAGCGAAATATTTGTTTTGAACTGTTTCCATCGATCTCATCGAGTAGTTAAGACTGCCATAGAAAACCAATGGGGAACGCTTTTGAGCATAGCAAAAACGTTAATAAAAAAAAAATGCAAGGCTTCCGTTGGGTGATATGCGGATATAATAATTGCTATAATGAAACCTTCCATTATATGAAAAATTTGCGTTCATAAAAGGTTTCCAGCTCAACTATGCTTTTGTCCAGGATTGTTGGGTATGTAACTTTTGCACGGTGTTTTCACTGCCGGGACATTAAAGGGTTGAGGAGCCGTGAAGTTGTCTAACAGCGTGGAAAGTTCCAACGAATGTATGCCACATAGCTGTAGCAGCCAGCAATCGCTACTGTGATCTCTTCGCATGATATATTTGTTTCATCGACTGCACATTTACTGTGTACTGCGTTACGAAACAGGATGCGAGCAGAGTGGGTCAGGGGACAAACGCGGTCGAAATCAACAAGAAATTGGCATGGGCAGGTCATGCAATGCGAAGGCAAGATAACCGATGGTCGTTAAGGGTAACGGAGTGGATTCCAAGAGAAGGCAAGCGTAGCTGACGGCGGGAGAAAGTTAGGTGGGCGGATGAGATCAGGTGGTTTGCAAGCATAAGGTGATCTCACCTTACACAGGACCGGGTTGCTTTCAAAGATATGAGAGAGGCATTTGCCCTGCAGTGGGCGTAGTCAAGCTGATGATGATGATGACGTCACCAGGGTAGATATAAGGGGACGATGGAAAAAGAGACTTCTCCTCCTCAAGAGAGAAATTTTTCATGGGAAAGCATGTTGCCGGTAGTTCGTTTTTTTCTGATAACAGGAGTTCGAAAAAGCTACTGTTCAGTTACTATTGCCTACCTTCCTAACCGCCTCCTTCAAAAGTAGGTCATAAAACTGTCCCAGCTCTTTTCCGTGAAGCCAAAGCGCCATATAGGGTTTCGATGGTGACGTGAGCAAAGGAGTTACAAAGAAAGTAGCACAGACCGCGGGGATTATACAGGAGTGCTAGAACAAGCAAAATATCTTTATAACATCACAACTGAATAAACGAGACGAAATTATAAATCACCTTTAGTACTACTAAATCGAAATACGCGTAAATTCTTAACCAGAGAGTTCAACAGCGAGAACAAAATCATTTAAAGGTGTAATTTTTGTTGCGAGAGTTTTATTGCGATAACGTACTTTTTTATCTCATGTCCATTCGGCCCCCGTTTCCATGATGTGTGATCGGGGTGTAGGCCTTGTCAGGAGGTATGCTTGGTCTACCTCCTTTAGCCTCACCTCGAGGGCATATTGTATAAAATATGGCCAAATAAACCTACTACCTACTACCTACCTTCTGAACCAATCCCGTGAAATCCAGTGTGCACTCGCGTTTTGAATTAAAAGCGCGATTTTGACGATCTACCGCTTCTAAACTGGAATTACTCCAATTCTCAAGCGCCAGTCCTGTCCACTTCTCCGTTTGTCCTTGCCTTTTCGCGCTGCAATCTTTGACCGAAGGGTGCCCGTTCAAATCACGTGATATTCAGAAATCGTTGCTGCCAGATTAGTGCGCACTTAATTTTTAATTGTCTGCACAGTAGCGGCTGACTGTCAAGAGGCGTTACCATAATGGTTGCCACCACGGTTCGCAAGGAACTGAAAAGAGTTGCGCATGAAAGCGGAGCCGCCTTTTCTGTTCTAAAGATCATCATCATCAGCCTGACTACTACCACTGCAGGGCAAAGGCATCTCCCATGTCTCTCCAATTAACCCTGTCCTTCGCCAGTTGCAGCCACTGTATCCCCGCAAACTTCTTAATCTCATCCGCCCACCTAACTTTCTGCCGTTCCCTGCTACGTTTGCCTTCCCTTGGAATCCACTCCGTTACCCTTATGGACCAGCGGTTATCTTGCCTTCGCATTACATGCCCTGCCCAAGCCCATTTCTTCCCCTTGATTTCGACTAGGATGTCATTAACCTGCGTTTCTTCCCTCACCCACTCCGCCCGTTTCCACATCATTTTTCTTTCCATAGCTCGCTGCGTTGTCCTTAACTTAAGCTGAACCCTCTTTGTTAGCCTCCACGTTTCTGTCCCATAGGTGAGCACCGGTAAGATACAGCTGTTGTATACCTTTCTCTTGAAGGATATTGGTAAACTGACATTCATGATCTGCGAGAACCTGCCATATGCGCTCCATCCCATTCTTATTCTTCTAGTTATTTCCCTCTCATGATCCGGATCAGCTGTCACTACCTGCCCTAAGTGGACATATTCTCTTACTACTTCAAGCACCTGGCTACGAACTGCGAACTGTTGTTCCCTTGCTCGTCTGTTGAACATTACTTTGATTATCTACATGTTAATTTTTAACCCCACCGTTCTGCTCTGCCTGTTCAACTCATTGATCATGCTTTGCAGTTCATGTCCTGAGTGACTTAGCAAGGCAATGTCAGCAAATCTCAGATTACTTAGGTATTGTCCATTCACTCTTTTCCCCACCTGTTCCCATCTCAGGCCCCGGAATACCTCGTTCTAAAGATCAAATATCAGATCTACGATTTCAGCCTCATTCTGCGCATGCGTGCAGGAGTGCCTCGCACACTTCGGATCCTCAGTTCCGGTCTGTAATGTCCCTTCGTCTGGTAATTAAAACTTTATGGCCTATGCGCATAAAACGATGCCAGATCGTGCTAGCGCCGACGCCCATCTCCGAATTCGGTCAGAACAGCCCTTCCCAGTTTCAAACAATTCAGCGTAGTGGCCGGACTTTATCTCGTTTTCACTTTTTTCAAGATCAAGCCTTCTGGATAACTACAGCTTCCATGCAACTCTTCCCCTCCGCCCCTTTCCTAAGCAGCTCCAAACTGATATCCATTTCATCTCAACAAAACTGGGTCCACTCTGGCGTTCAAATCAAGCCATAGGGGAAAAAAGAAAACAGGAAGTGGAGCATACACTTCCTCTCGAAGAACATTAATTTACTCGCGTACAGTAAGAAAACAATGAACCTGTTTGTTTCTCTAGGGCATACAACGTCGTCGAGCTCGCTCTAGGAGTGACTCGCTGATGCCCTCAATCGCTACTACGTAGATGTCAGTGGGCTATCTACTTCGACGCTTCGCAGGCGAGAGCACGAATTGCTTTGATTTATTACCTGAGAGTTGGTCTTCTTAAACTTCGGCGCAAAAGTATGAAAAAAATTGTAGCTTACCGGCTTAGCGCCTTAATCAGCGAAAGCTGTTGTAGCTTTAGTTTAGGGTTAATCTGGTATTGTCTCTCTCTTCCCTTTCGAACTTTCTCTCTGCCTCCCCTAAACTGAGAGGGGAAGCTTCCCCTCTCCACTCTGACACCTGTCACTGTTGATAAGTGGTGGCCATTTAATTTATTTAGTCAAACTAAATCAATTCACAAAGTAATTATAAATCTTACGGGTGCTGATACAGGTATGGTTAATGGGGGTTTCACGTCCCAAAGCGACTCAGGCTACGAGGGACGCCGCAGTGAAGGGCTCCGGAAATTTCAACCACCTGGAGTTCTTTAACGTGCCCTGACATCGCACAGTACACGGGCCTCCATAATTTCGCCTCCATCGAAATTCGACCGTGTGTATGCTGGGTAATATGCCTAAACCAAAGCCTAAAAAGCTTTCGCTGTAAAAAAAAAGGACACTTATATTTTTATGTCTGAAAATATTAATAACAGGGTATAACTTTGAGGTATGTATAGGGACCCTACACAGTGCGTTGTCGCCCAATAAAAAACGACTTCACGTCCTTCACAACTCAAAGCGCCATTTAAACGGCCCAGTTATTTAATCCCTCGCTCGCCGCTTATTCTAGAAGACAGCATGCTGAGAGTTTCAAGTTTCTCGCCTCCAGGAGCAAAGATAACTCGCCGGAACAAAGAACAACACTCAGAATCTGCGCATTCTTAAGCAGGCGGAAGGCGACTGCCGGCCGGCAAGCAGACGACAGATCGCCGCAGACGATAAGCAGTCGTCCGGCCGCGTGTTTCTTTCTAGAGCATGTGCGGGGCTGGGCTGATTAGCAGAAGCCGGGACATTCAAGGTAACGGCGACGCATTAAGCCAGGCTCACCGAGGTTAATGCGTCGCAATTTTTCGAGACATTTTCGTTTGGTTTTGTTTTTTTAAACGAGGTGAAAAGAAAGCAAAGCTGCGTGCGGGAAATCTGCAGTTCAAAACAGCGGGGCAAAGTCCGCGGTATTTTGTCCAGCCTCTTATGCGAGATTGTATAGACACGAGGGAAACGGCTTGTCAGTTGGGTAGGTACGTGAGGCGAGCTTTCCAAAGGAATGCTGCAATTACTTTCAGAGCACGCACGGTGTAAAGCCGTGGTGATTGATAAAAAAATGCGGCTAGACCGAACGAGATTACAACGCTGATAGCGCACAACACCTTAGCGGACGACGTGGGAACTACAGAGATTACATGCGCGAGTATTCAGTGTGAAATGGAACACGAAGTTCGCACTCGACAGTCCTTTGTTTATGCCTTTGCTCTGTGTTACTTGGAACGACCTACAAAAAGCATAGTTCTTGCTCAAACTTGGGGTGAAAATCGTGGACTCTGACACGGCCGCTCAATGGAAGCGCACTTGGTGCGGCCCGCCGCGTCGCGCCTCAATGGCTGGGGAAGCGCGTATTGGGAGAAGTTGAAGTTTCCGCCGCTATTCCCCGCGGGGGCGCCACCACTCCGTGACAAGCCGCCGACGCGCAAGGAGTGCGCTGGCTGTGCTGGCGCGTGTTTTCGCTGTAACTACTCTGCATGACCGCGTGGTTCTGCTAGTTCTGCGTGCTTTTCATCGGTGCCTGTGTCAACAGCGTCCTAAGCGCATGCGACACCATGCCACGCAACTGCTGCGTGCCGCTGTGCACCGCAAACGCAAGAAAAGATCCGAAGATCGGTTACCATGAGTTCCCGCAGAAGCAATGTCCGGAGTTGATTTGCGAGAGAGAAGACCGCAGTCACACCGAGGACCTCTGCAAAGCCTTTCTAGCAAAACTAATGCGACCACTGCTGACCGATTTGGTAGAAAGCATCAGTCTTACGGTGGAAAAAATCATACTTGCTCATAAACCGCTTTCGAGGAAAGTTCTTCGCTTGTAAAATAGGCTTGAATTCCTTCGGTGCATCACGTGGCTTCAAAATAAAACGAAAAACATTGGCTGAGCCTGCTGGCGTCTGGTTGAACTGGCTGTCTTTTGTTGTTTCTTTTGCAACTGTTTGTGACAGCAGTATATTTACGAGGGTAATCTTAAAAGTGAGGTCTCCAAAGGGCTGCGGCCGCCGGGAAACTATATGCGTGGCTGCTCGCTATACTGCTGTGTTCATTGTTCCTCGTCTTCCAAACAAGCCATGACTCAGCGCGAAAGGGACTGTCAGTTTTGGCCCGGCAATCATTTGAAATGGAGCTCCCGTTTGTCACTACAGCCAGGAGCGAAGTTCACGCAAATGGCGTTCAACCAATCGAAAGTTATCGCCAGTTGACGGAAGTGTACGGAGAGTCTTGCATGGATGTTAAAAACTTCCCCAAGTGGTGTAGGAAGTTCGCAGCTGGTCGCACTTAAATTTACGACGAAGAAAGAAGCGGGAGGCCGTCAAACTTTGATGAAACAGTCGCGAAGGTCGAAGAAATGATGCAGTAATAACGGAGGATCACACTCGACGAACTCTGCATTATGGTTCTTGGCGTTTCTAGAAGCACTATTCATAGGAGTTTAACAGCAAAGTTGAAATATCGGAAGGTGTGCGCAAGACAGGTTGCGCGAATGCTCACAGACGACCATCAACAACAATGCGTTGACTCCTCCTGCGAATTTCTTCCGCGTTCTGGAGATTAAACAGAGATATTTGCATTCTGTTGTTACGGGTGATGAAACCTAGACATTCCACTTCACGCCTGAGACCAAACAAGACTCACGTGAGTGGCGGCACTCATCTTCGCCCAAGCCGCGAAAATTCAAGCGAACACAGTCTGCCGGCAAAGTCATGGCAACTGTGTTTTGGGATCGAAAATGGGTATTGTTGGTAGACTTGTTGGCTCCTTGCACCACAGTAAACGCGGATAGATATTGTGAGACCCTTAAAAAACTCAGAGGGGCGATTCAAAACCGCAGAAGAGGAACAACGCTCGCCCCCACGTTGCCTGTCAAACCATCGCTCTCCTAGAACAGTTTGTATAGGACGTCATCAGCCACTCACCCTACAGTCCGGACTTGGCACTAATTGACTACCACTTCTTTCCAAAGCTAAAAGAACACCACGCTGGAAGGCGCTTCACTGATGATGACGAAGTGAAAGATGCGGTCAAACGCTTCCTTAACGGCATAGCGGCGAGCTGGTATGACATGGGCATACAAAAACTGCCGCAGCGTCTGTAAAAATGCATAGACTCCAACGGCGATTATGTGGAAAAGTAGAATAATGGTGTCCCTTTTAAGGTTTGGTTTATGGATATTTAACGTCCCAAAGCGACTGAGGCTATGAGGGACGCCGTAGTGAAGGGCTCCGGAAATTTCACCTGGGGTTCTTTAACGTGCACTGACAACGCACAGCACACGGGCCTCTAGAATTTCGCCTTCATCGAAATTCAGCCGCCGCGGCCGGGATCGAACCCGCGTCTTTCGGGTCAGCAGCCGAGCGCCGTAACTGCTGAGCCACCGCGTCGGTGTGTGTCCCTTTTAAGTGATTTGTAATTTGCTTAAAATAAAAATGTTTTTCGATTTATAAAAAAACTGCAGTCCTTAATTTTGGGATGACCCTCGTACGGGGTGGTACCCACTTGAAACTATTTCCAGCGAAAACGGAGCAACAGGTTGAACTATAATGCTGAATGTTACGACCTCAAACGTAAGTTTACAAAAAGTGCATGTTCAATAAGTGGCCCGAAACCTTGTCCCGAGTTCAAGATTATAATATGTAATAAGTTATTACAGTGGTTGAAACGCCTGTCACCGAATGGGTGACCGCTCGGCGAAGCGCACTTCTGCCTCGATTCTCGCTGTAAACGCACGGGCGATTCGGAAAAGTGCAGTGATGGTGACATGCCGCTATCAATAGCAAACTTGCATGTGGCACCACCATAATCTGTGAAACGCAGCTTGTAAATGCTAAAATTATAAAGCGCCTACCGCGCGGACGCCTAAACGAAAGCACTGCCTCGGCCGCTGCGCGCAGCTCTCCGCCCGGACTCGTCCCGGAGCGGTGGCGCCGCAGCGGTGGCGATGAGAACTAGGCGCGATACGGCTCTTTCGGGCGACGCGACGGGCCGCACCCAGTGCGCTCTCCATTGAGCGGCCGTGACTCTGAAGACGCATTCTAAAAACGTGCATCACCTTTCGGATGGCGCATAAATTCTAATTCGATGCGTCTAGTAAAGTTGCTTAGCGGCTATAGGAAGCATATATTTATCAGAATGCCAAAATACGCACATTAATTTTAAAAAATGAGAGATCTGGTCAGAATTAATTACTGCTGCCTTGCTCCGACTGGACGCCACGTTAGGCTTAACAACGAAAGGCGCCAGTTTAAAGAGCTTTGACCATCATCTAGTCGAAAATTTGCTATTCTCAGGCAGTCCCCTGCTGAAAAAAGTTCTATGATGCAATAACCTCATAGATCATTCATCATAGAATATCATACAATCTATATGACATATCTACAATCTGTATGATATATCAAACGAATTGTATGATATATCATAAAGATTGTATGATATGTCATACAGATTGTATGATATTCTATGATGAATGATCTATGAGGTTATTGCATCATAGAACTTTTTTTCAGCAGGGTCGTAATGCAGAATAACCTCTGGAACGCGCAGCCACAAATTTTGTTTCCAAATACTCACAGCTAACGAGGGCCTCGATTCTGGCAGTCCTGTGCCAAAGGTAGCATAAGAGGGTTCTCGCATAGCTCCCGCCCACATCGTTCGATCACGTTCCTACGTGAAACTCGTGGTAATACAGGGGGTACTACGTCCTCCGCTATGGAAGAGGGTGGCGCTGGTGAACACTCTCAAGGTTCGGTTACACTACACATAAATTCCGTCGAAAGCAGATTGGACAGCCGTCGCCGTAGTTCAGGCACTGGACACGAAATTCGTAGGTCCCGGGTTCGGATCCCACCGGCGGCATGCTTTTGTTTCCTGTTTTGCTTTCTAATCGACTAGCTTTAAAATAATTACCCTATTAACTTCTCATGGCTGAGCACCACAAATTGTACACTAAAAAAATAATTTTATACGCTCCTCCGTTTCGTTGGCTTCCGTAAGGCATTAACAGCTCAGTTGCAGCCGTCGCAATCAACTGACTCCGTCACACTTCCTTCTCAGAACCCATTTCACTCATTGGGCCGACTAGCCTTAGCAAGGAAAATTTCCCCTTCTCCTGAGTTTTTAGTGGGTGGCCCGGAACACGTCAGAGGCCATCGTCGTAGCCCTATCTCGACCAGTACTTTTTTCTTGCTTTTTCCTTCGTGGTATGTTTACAGCAGTGCCCCCTGTGCTGGTCAGTAAGAACCTGTCGTCTCGAGAGAGCGCCTCATGTTGCGTCACAGTATGCATGAAACACGATTACCGATACTGGAGGGCAAAAGCGTTCCGGTGTCCACCGAGATATGCGACACAGTTACAGCGCCATTTCCTTTCCTCAAAAACCAATTTTCATTTTCGTGGCGCACAACAGAAATCGAGGACACCATAGGATGTACATGCATAATTGTTTCTGAAATGAAAATTGGTTTTTGAGAAAGGAACAGACGCAGTAACTGTTTCACTTATCTCGGTGGACACCCGTACCGCACCGTAAGGGAAGGGGTTAAGGAGGGAGTAAAAGAAGAAAAATGGCTGAGGCTTAGCTAAGGTTAAGCCTAGTCAGATTTGAAGCATATTGATGGCTAGGCTTGGTCGTCGCTCAAATCAGCCCTGCTTCTAGGCGGCATCCCAACACCTGGCCGCCTTCTAAGTGCCCGGAGACAGGGGGGTAAAGCGCGGCGAGGAGGTTGTGATACACTCGAGCAGCGCCATCTTGTTACTCCCATAGTTGCCTGTACTTATTTGTGGTTCGTGGTATTGAAAATTAAGTGATAATTTTTAATATAGGGACACAATACACATTAAAAATAAACCTCTAGAACTGTAAACGTCGAATAAAGTGCTTAAGCATTACACTTAATTCTTTTATTGCTCTAAACATTGAAATATGCAGACGTGTGCCACAGAACTTAAGAAAGTTTCGTTTTCGTTTCGTGTGCTGTAGCAGCTGTAGGTTACCGAGGGATGCTAGTTCATTGCTACTTACAGCGTAGACTGCAGGACAGAATTAAGATACGGCAGTTTAATACGCCCAATACGCACTGCATTACACACCTCTCCGCGCCGTGTGTACTTCGGAATCACTCAGCCCCGTTGCTCGGTCCGCGGTCTTTCACACAAGCGTTGGCTTCTCTGCTGGTTTTGTTTTTCGATGTCTGATTCGGTGCCGGGAAAGCACTGCAGACGCCAGTCGTCTCCGGTGCGCACATTGGTCGAACGTATTTCTCGTGCGCACGTCGGTCGATCGCGTACAAGAAACTGGACGCTAGACCCGTCGGCAGCGTTCGCGGCGAATTGCCGTCGGCACGCACCACGCTGTGACTCCGCGCGACGCGATCTACCGCTTTGCCTAGCTCTTGCACAGAGTTTCAGAAGAATGCGCCATCATGCATCATATGCAAAACAAGGTGTCAAAAGCGATCGGGCATTTCGCTTCATTTGTGAGCAATGTTCTTCTCTGGAAAATTCATAACGGCACTGTCGCGCGTTTTTTTCGTCAAGATTTTTTTTGTACGCATTCAGCACGCATGACAAGCATTAATTCGTGGAGCCTTACGTTTAGTGGTATATATTACACGCCTGGCAGTGAAACAGTATATGAATTCCTCAGAACAATAAAAACTTTCTGCAAAAGTGGCTAAGCACTATTACGACACCACTACCTAGTTACATACAGGGCAGAGGATCTGATCAAGACATTTTTAGCTGTCATGCTTTTACAGCAGCCACACCAGGCACATTCTGAAACCAGATGTAGTGCCAACAATATTCCAAAGGGTACATAGTGAGCAGGTAGGAGCAAATTGTGGCTGCTCTCTGTTTATGTCTAGTAGAAGCTGCATTCAGTGTGAAATTTTAATGCTTGTTATGAGTGAGTTTTGAAAATTATGCTGAACCTAGCTGCAGCCTTTACAGCCAAATCGTAAGTAAAAAGAGGTAAACTTAACTTTTCAACAAAACACTAAATATTTAAGTTAATATTAAAAATTTACTAACTGGTATGTCAGCACGAAAGTAAAGGCAGGAATGCAGCATAAAAGAATCAGGTTCATGATAAATAAAATGCATCATGTATCAGCAGTTCAAAGTGGTGCACTAGATGGGAGTGTTTACGCAGGAGAGACTGTGTGTTAGGCATGTCTACATTATTACACAGAATTCTGACAGAGGTCGTGGTGTCTCACCAAGTCTGTCTGCATAGGGTGATAAGTTATAATACAGTGAGTGCCTCAGTTCGCGCAATACTTTTACTTCAGGTTGCAAGCACACCTCACGGTGCTATTTCAGGATTGCAGTGTTCGCCACTTATGTCATAGCAAAAACGCAAGCAGGTAAGGTTAGATGAGCAGAAAGACCAATGCTTCAGGCAACAAAATTTTTATCTTAGGGTATATCTATGTAGGAGCACGCAAGTTCAGAAGCAGACAGTTCACAGACAATGTCCTTAATCCCCTCACGAGCTCAGTCAACCTTGAGGAAGCTGCCACACTTGCAGGTAAAACACAATGAATCCGAATGCTGGTGTCTCCGGTAATGTAAATGTTTTTACTTCAGGCCATTAGTGTGACAAAGTATCTCAGCCAACCGGTCACCTCACCTATATGCAAATCTGGCTGAGAAGTACTTGAAGCTGGGCTTGTTGGTGCATATTCGTGAAAGACATGACAGCGGAAAGCCAATCCATGCGATCAAGAGCATGGATAAGGGCAAAGGCTATATAAACGTTCTTCTTCGAATAAACCCTGTTTGAAAGTGCAGCGCTCGTCCTGTTCCCTTACTCGTCCGTGTTGCTTTTTTGCGCTCTCATGTCTTTCACGTATATGCAAATCCTCCTGCAAGCACTTGCACACACCCACAACAAAGTCCCCACGCAAGCGAAAGTAGGCGAGATGCTTCAGATAAATAGCTAGGTCAAAACTGATTTTGCTTCAGGACAAGTCTACACCACAAACCCCCAGCTCAATAGCAGCATCATCAGGGAAATCTCCACGAATGTGCTTTCAGGTAACATAAAAAAGGTAGAAGGTGCACTGTCTCCTCTGACAAGCCAAATTTGCACTTGGGATATGAAGCATGCTGCAGAAGAGGATTTTTCATTAATTTCAATCCCTGGGGTTATTGTACATGCCACAAATTTATTACAAAATACAGAGTACCAGCTGTTCCAGCTAACCGTACTGCATACTCTCTTAAATGCTCCTCCATCACACAATCAAAACTTGGCATTCAATAACTGTTGATACAGTAACAGTAGTGGGGTAGCTTCACCAGTGGATTGAAGGAATGAACCTGGCCAATGTGCTTGTTTATGAAGTAGAATCCCAGTGTCGAATTCAGGCCTGCATTCCTTTAGATTGCAAATATCTCGCGTTGTGTCTTATGTCAGATAAATGGCAGTGATACGCCAAACGCAAGGTAAATGTGTCTCTTGACTGTAGTAGAGGAAATAAGATTCTTTGTTGCAGTTTCTAAAACACACCTTATACTTGTGATGCAAAAACACTGCAAAGGTCACTGAAGTGTTCAGCAAGTACTCACTCATTTATTAGTGTTAAAACAATCTAAATACAAAGCAGTTGCACATTTAAGCTTTTACACAGGCACTCATGTGCATTCTGAAGGTCTGATTTTTTGGTTCTGTGGGGTTTAGCATCCAAGAGTGGCATAGGCTACGAGGGACACTATTTCTGAAGGGATCTGCACAAGACGCACAGTTGTGCTATAAATAACAGGCATGATGAAGAGTGACATGGAACATTTATTCCAACATTGTTCATGCGAAATCATTGTATTAGGATACTAAGTTGAAGACGCTTTGTTTTTAAGCACCAACAATATCGCATCAAGACAGCCCTATTACGTGTTGAACAGTTAAGAGCACAGGTCATGGCACTGTTTCTATTTTTTTTTTTCATGTGCATTCTTCGAGCATGAGAACAGAGGTGCAAGGTATTGAATGCTACATTGTGCATGACTGAGGCATCATTTACATGCTATATATATTTGTCTCATGTGTACAACAGTAATATCAGTGAATTTATAGAAAAAATAAAAAAACGCATTCACAAACATAAACAAACATAGCAAGTAATCTCAGATGCTTGTAATTGTAAAGATACACTGATTGTCAATTTTTTTATACAGAACATGGCATGAATTTTTAATATTTCGAAAGCTGTACGCGAGAAAACTGTATTCCAACATTTCTATTTACCGTGCACAATGATCTGCTGGTGCTCCCTGAACGCGACTTATCCCACATGTCTCTTGCATAAAGTTCTTTCATGTATGTACGCTTCGCTGGTGCTTCAGAGCACACAGATGAAACCATTCAGAGCGGAGTCCGTTACAGATTTCGCGTTGTATCCAAACAGATTTCGCATCTTGACAGGCAGTTGTAGAAAATGAAAACAGTACAGAAGGCAGGCGCTGCACTATACGCGTGTGTCGTCTCCCTTCTGCCTCGCATCCGCGGGAGAAAACAGGAGGTGACGATGGT
This sequence comes from Amblyomma mixtum, assembly GCF_055824585.1. Lineage (NCBI taxonomy): Eukaryota > Metazoa > Arthropoda > Arachnida > Ixodida > Ixodidae > Amblyomma > Amblyomma mixtum. Next base: position 107,250,962 of record NC_143015.1, read on the forward strand.
TCACACTTTACTAAAGCGAATCCAGGTAACGCCAAAATGTACGGGGCATGCATGTTTTATAACGCCCCGTACATCAAAACAAACCTTGCTGAACCTCACCCCTAATCCTCGCTGGTCTCGGCTCACACAAACACAAATCACACATAATGAGCGGCACAGGATTCACCACCACCTGTAACTGTCTTTGTACGCTCACAGTCGCGAACATTTCGCACGTGAACTAAAAAGAAATCAACACAGTACGTAAGCAAGCCGCAGCACCGTTCCTCCTCTTTAGCGCGCACTACTTCTAGTGCACTGTAGCACTACGACGCGCGCGGCCATGCTGGGCGAAGTTGCCAGGTTAGTACGCTGTAATTGACGTTAAACCGTCAAACTTGGTCTCGGTCGTCTGTATCATGCAGGGGACCATGAGCGAAGTAACAAGATGGCTGCCATCCACGGTTAGAAAAAAAAGGGAGAGGGTTTACATGGGAATGCTGCCGCCGCTTTCTCTCTAGAGTTGGTATATTAGCTCTATGCCCGGAGAGCTGTTGTTGTGACTGAAAGAAGGATGAAGAGGAAATTGCACGGGCCTGCTACTGGCTCGAGCCAAGCCAAAGCCACCTGCCAAGCCACCACCGCTGCCACGTGCAGATAGAGGAGAGTTAAAAGATCAGAGGAAAGAGAAAAAGGAAAGAAAAGACGCGCGTCGCAGCAACAACTGCGTCCGCCGGAGCGGACGCTGCTCAAAAAGAAGCGGCCGAAGCCGCGCTCGCCGAAGCGAGAACCGAGGTACAGTGTACTAGAAGGGGGCAGTGGGCTCACTCGCCGGCACATGCTATGCGGAGCGGTGGCTCCGCGAACGTCGACGATATGTGCTTCTCCGAGAGGCCGAGCGGCGGCGCTGGTGTCGGCTTCAATGTAGCAGCAGCGGCCCGCGCGCTCATTTCCCTCAGCTACCTCAGCTCCGCGCCGCTGCGTTTGTTTGCGGTGGACGTCGTCGCGTGGGTTTTTTTGTGCAGTGTTTTTGTCGCGCACAGCAAGAAGATATAAGTGTGCTTTTGCAGGGACTGAGCTATGCCGCGACATCGGCAAAAACACTATTACGCGTCCGGGTGCCAAACGAGCGACGTTCATGTCAAGGGTGAACCGAAATTTTCTTTCTTTGGCGTCCCGAAGGATGAAAACAGGCGGCAAGAGTGGGAGAAGAACCTCCACAGAGCCCCTGGACGACACGAGCGCAGTATGCGAGCTCCATTTCGAGCCGCGTTATCAGGGAGCCAAAGCAAAGAGGGGAGGATAGCACATGTGGAGCCGATTCTGCGCGGCGATGCTGTGCCATCCAGTCTTCCTAATTTCCCGACCTACCTTACTAAGAAGCCGACACTGCCCGTTCGATAATGCTGCGGCCGTGCAGTCTTCTCGCACCGAGGACGCAGTTGATACGCAGGAAAACAGCTTCGATCACCATGCGAAAGGACTTGCAAGTCCTTTCGCGAACAAGCCGTCAAAAATGCCAGCCAGCGTGTACGTCTTCCGATTGCGATGTTTTAAATCAGTTTTATTTCAATTTGGAAATGTCATCAGTATACTGAAGCAAACAGTTTTCCCGGTCACGCCGATGTCGTAAACTGCACGGCCGTGTTTACCTCCAATGCAGAAGTGCTCTCCGAGAAGGTCGGTTGCAGTTCCCATGCTCCTTCCCTCACAGCAAAAATAATTAGTTTTTATGTTGTCACACGTCTGCATGCATTTCTATGTGAAAGGAATTAACAGCGACAAGGCAGGAAAGCGGCCGAGGGCCAAACAGCTCGAGTTGAGCCGTTGCACATAAGGTGCTGCGTGACTCATTGGCCGGGGGTTGAACTTCACTTAATTGAAATAAAAGCTCCGTGTAAGCAACAAACATCCCTGTTATCTTTATTTTATTTACTCTTACATTGCTGTAGACAAGCATGGCACGATTGTAACTACATGGTTGGTAACAAATGCAGAAGTATACTGTCACATGTGAAACAACATATATGTGACACAATTAAATATTTAAGCTATATATGCAATTTAATTTTGGCAAACCAACCTCATAGCATGCCTGCTTTTTTTTTAGCTTGGCTAGGAGGTATGGGCGCACTGTTTTCTAATTCACGTGTGGACTACCAGACATAATCTTCATACAAAATCATTCCCGATTAGTGCAACACGATATGAAACGGTATATTTCATCTCCGACACTCTAATTCAAGATTTCTACTATATATATATATGTATATTTTGAACAGTTGCTTGATAATTTGGAACATTTTAAGGCCCTTTCTGCAAAAGCAAAATCCGTCGGCGACGATTTATTTGGTTAAAATGCCTCGCGGTTAGGATAAGCAGCAAGCCGATGGAGTTGCCCTCGTACTTTTACGCAAGTTACTGAGGTGGGAAATATCATGTGGCCTAAAAAAATGCGCTGATTGCTAAAGAAATGCAAAGACTCTCAAGTGTTTTAAAATTAAAGCCAACAGGTCTGTCGACGGCTTGAACTGAAATAAACAGAACCAGCAGGAGATGAGAGCTCCAGGCAAAGTTTCCATTGAAGTTGCCTGTGGCGCCACCTCTCGGATGCGACGCTGACTGCGTCAAAGGAGCGGGTGAGTAAGCCCACTGCCCCCTTCTAGTGCACTGTAACCGAGGCAAGCTCAGCTTTATACCGCTGCTGTAGCGTCACGTGGTCAGCTGCAGCGCCTCTGATGTGGAGCCTCCACCGCCGCGGCCGACCGCGCGAGCCGGCAGCCCATCTCTCCTCTGCTGTGACGTCATGTCACATGGTGTCACGTGGTCACGCTAAAGGTCAATGGTAGCTTTCACGCCGCGCTCGACGGGCTGTAGTGTAGCTCTAGTAATATGCTTCGCATAAAAGGCAGAGGTGGCCCGTAGTGGTGGCCTGGGATCTTTAACGTGCATTAACATCGCAGTACACGGGCGCCTTTTACGTTTCGCCTCCACCGAAACGCGGCCGCCGGGCACTGGTTCGAACCCAGGTGCTCCGGCTTAGTAGACGAGCGCCTTAACCACTGCGGTGGGTAACACATTTTAGAAGTTGTGATCATTTTCTGATTTTTTTTTCAAGTTTAATGAAGACGATAATCTAAGTAACGTCTTCCTGCCGTGATATGTAGTGCACAAGGAGGTTCCTCCTTGGTAGTGCACGATTCTTTACATGTCCTCATATGATGGCGGCAGGCCGTGGTGGTTAACCACCCAGTCAAAAAAAAAACCATTGGAACCAATTGGATTTCCAATGGGTTCCAATTGAACGAGTTCAGTTTCCAATTGGTTCCAGTTGGAATGGTGTTCCAATTGGATGGTCCAAATGGACTAACCAATTGAACCATTTGGGTTTCCAATTGGTTCCAATTGGAATGGTGTTCCAATTGGATGGTCCAAATGGACTAACCAATTGAACCATTTGGGTTCCCAATTGGTTCCAATTGGAATGGTGTTCCAATTGGATGGTCCAAATGGACTATCCAATTGGACCATTTGGGTTTCCAATTGGCGAGCCCAATTGGTCTTACCCATTGCATGCAATTGGTCCGCCGAACTGCACCCAATTTATCCAATGAATATTTGCATGTTTGACGAAAAAGGTAGAACTAATATGGTACTTACAATAAGAGCTATCAGCAGCTTAGCCTAATAAATTGTACTCATCACCTATACCACCACTGGAGCTGAAATTAAATTAAATATCTGCGCACAGTGGGCAAGCGCCACCGGCCCCAGCATGAGAGCCTAATAAATTGGGTATATAAGTTGGAGCAGAAGTGTGTTCTCTGGATGTACATATTGAGCTAATGTATGCTACTAGTGCCTGAATGTGCAGTGTTGCTTGTGTGCGATGCATGTGTGTCTGTTGGCTTTGATTTCCATAAAAGCATGTTAATTTCAATTCCGTAGAAAAATGTTGATTGGTACTAGGCACAGTGTCTCCTTGCAGTCCTCATATATCAGTTTTCCTTTTGCACATTTTAATATGCTAAGTTTAGAAATATTCATCCTAGAGCATATTATTCAAACATTTAGCTACCTTTCTCAATGAACGTAGCATATTTTGTGAATATTTCCTGGGTCAAATAACTGCCTGGCCTAATGGGTCCAATTGGCTAGTCCAGTTGGATCCAATTGGTCGGGGGCTAAAAACACAAGTGGAACCAATTGGTTCCAATTGGGAAATCCAATTAGAAGCAATGGGAATGTCCATTTAGTTCCAATTGGAATGTCCAATTGGTTCCAATGGTTTTTTTTGACTGGGCAGTCATGCAATTGAAGCTAGCAAAAACCAGTTCGTAAAACTGTTTTTCTTATTAAAAACGAAAAATTTTCCTTTCAGCCTTTTTTCTCTATGCATAAACGCCCTGGTATGATTTTTCGAAGTTGTAGAACGCGACCGCCTGGACCGGACGCTCGTCGTGAATTCGACCTGGGCGGCAGTGTGCAGAACGTGCAGAATTAGTCGGAGTAGTAGAAGCAGAAAAAGAGGCAGGAGCGAAGGAAGACGTACATTGCAGTTTATCGGAGTTTAACGTCCCAAAGCGACTCATGCTATAAGGGACGCCGAAGTGGAGGGCTCCGGAAATTTCGACCACCTGGGGTTCTTTAACGTGCACTGGCATCGCACAGTATTCACTGGTAGAAGTATTTAGTGAAAAAAAAAAAGTGCAAAACTAGGCTTGCTCGCATTTAACGCGAATGCTGTGGACACACACGCAACAAATTAGCGGTACTTGTCAGCACAAAAGTCGACCATATTCCCCACTGCACCCACAGAAAATATCAAACTTTTCTGGGCAGTCAACCGCGGAGCACATTTGGCACGATCAAGTCGACTATTAGCTATATTGGCCACGAAACAGAAGCGTTACAAGCTATAAGGTTTTGTCGGAGAACTCGGGATCACTTGGAGCAAAGGATACACAGAATCGTTCTTGAGCAACTAAATAAAAACCGCGTCAAAGCCTCTCACGCGCGCTAACTGCTTCCTTAAGATTCTGTTATGCTCCGGTTCATCGTGCCATCGGTTTCGTACCATTAAGATATTTGTGCGCCGAGAGGTACGCCGGGACAAAAGACCATGTGCCAAGTACATACCTACAGCAGCCACTGGGCCCCGACGTCCTCGTTTGAGGACACTGTCCCATTTTTCAGCCCCAACGCATGCACGTGATCTCTTTATACTGTTTTAAATGCATGGATGGTAAAGAAGCTAATTAGAGATAACCCAGGATTGTACAAAAAAAAAAAATCATGGCCGAAGAACAGAGGCTGCGGCAACGGCCGAGGGATATAAGGCAACGGAAAGCGTAGCTTACCTGTTTGCGCTGTTGAAGGTTTCAATCTCGTTCTAGACTAAGTACAATAAGTTTTTTTCCTGCTCCAGATCCTATTTGGACGAAAAACTTCGGAGTGTTTCAGATAAGTTTGGCTTCGTGTCTTTCTCTAGGTTCGAGTTCATGTTCTTCTGGTCCAGAATCACGTTTTAGAACGAAAAGCTTTACTCCATGCTGAGCCTGAAAGTCAACTGGCTCTTAAATTTGACCTCTAACGGGAGGCACGCCGCATGTGACTATGACGTCAAGCCCTGTGACTCGCCGATGTCACAGCTGCACGCTTTGCAGTTACGTCCACTGCTGCGCTGCCTGCTGCTCGGCCACTCCTCCTTGCCAGTTGTGGAGTGATCAGTCACGTGATTCACTCTTGCACTTGTGGCACGTGATACATCATGTGATTTGCTCTCGCTAATATAACTGCAGTGCTTGCTGACACAGCTTTCGCTCTACATATCATGGCTCAGCTGAGTTGAGCCACAGCCCCCTTTTTCTGGTTCGGCCTCACGTCCTTTCAGCTTCGACGTTAACTCCAGCTTGCCGAGAACAGGAGCTGAAAGCATGTGATGCTTTGAAAAATAAACTGTGCATGCGGCACAAAGCCCACGTGCGCCCGCAGAAGGGTGTATGCTTGAACACGGCCGCCTAGATCCCGCGGGGAAATTCAAGCCACGCGCCATTGTCTGAACGCTTCTTCCACGTTCCTCCGGCGACTTCACCCTTCGTCTCCATCTACTTAGCATCTTGAAGTTATGAGACAAGCACGCTCGCGGGCGTCGCATGATCGTGGGTGTAGCTGCACAATTTTCGAAATATAACTGCTATGGCTATATACCCTGAATGGCTAGCTCCAAACTTATGAGCCACAATTATTTCTTACAAAAGTAACTAGTCTGTTCTCGATAATGTGAACTCGAGGTAAGGGGGTGGAGAACAAAAAATTGCCGACGGTTATGTTACTTCCTAATGCAAAATTTGAGCGCAGCTCATCAGCTGTTTCAGCTTTTCGATCGATTGAGGCAAAGATTGGTTTGGTTTGGTTTACGTCCCGAAACAACTCAAGACTATGAGGGATGCCGTAGTGATGAGCTCCGGAAATTTCGACCACCTGGGGTTCTTTAACGTGCACTGACATCACACAGTACACGGGCCTCTAGAATTTCGCCTTCATCGAAATTCGGCCGCCACGGCCGGGATCGAACCCGCGTCTTTCGGGTCAGCAGCCGAGCGCCGTAACCACTGAGCCACCGCGGCGGGCTGATTGAGGCAAAGAATTCGAGCAAGACAAGTATGTACAATTGCAGACAACTTATTTTTCACACATATTCCTCCTTCAAGAAACACTCCACGAACAGTTTTTGATTGTCATGAAGGTAGCTTTGTGGTTGGAGAAATGGACATATGCTCGACTTACTGCACCAATGCCTGGTTCTCAAAGACGAGGTCTATGAAACTATTTCACGAGGTTGTCACAGCCTTGGGAGGATGTTCTCCCACATAAGTGGTAAGTGGTAAGAAATTCCTGTTTGCCTTTATATCTACATTAATGTCCCCACCCACCCTGGCAGTTAACGGTTGATCAGAGTGCCCCGCATGCAGCCCAACATCTCTCATCACCCTGCATAGTACGTATAAGCACAATTCAGGGGTCCACTGACCCAGGCAGCCAGTTACGCGCACTTCCTTTCCTTAAAATGGCACAACTTGTCAATGCCACTGCATGCAGCGCCCACATCTGTCAAGGCATGGTTGAGGTGTCCACTCTTCCAAGAGGGCAGTTATGCACCTTTCCTTTGCTTTCCAAGCTCCCGCTCCATTGGTTTCCCCACAAAGGTGTCCACAGCTGGTTACAAGGGACAACAGCCCCAACACTGCCGAAACACAGACACAGGCATCAAAGAGCTGCGCTCTAAAATTAGTTCAAGTAAAGTTAAGTTCAAATCAACTGGCTAAAATACTGATGCTGGCATGACCAAAGCACAAGTTGGAATAAACTAGCCGTTAGTAGGCAGACACTATTGTGGAGAAGTAAAAACCATTTTTTTAACTCCAAGAGCGCAGTTGTAGATTTTAAGAACTTTTTGTGGTACAAACAAAACAGAAGTCCAATGGCCCTTGCATCAATGCAGAGAAAACTTTTATTCAAGAGCTTTCACTAATTCAACACTCCAGTAACAGCCATTCAGCGAAGCACAGTCACCACACACACTCGCAACAGAAGAAGCACACAAAAAAAAGTAAGGAACACAATCCTGTTGTTGTGAGCAGCCTCTACCAATATGCAAAGTGAACTTAAAAGATAATTTACATCTCAAGACCTGTCGCATGCAGTTTATCAGACCAGACATGCGCAGTAAAGTATTATTGGGACAGAAACAAGCGAATTTCCTCCAAATAAAGGTTGCAAAGTGTTCAACACCTCACCTCCGAGCAACCAATAAGTTGTTCCTTCAAACCAATGCGAGCAAAAATAAATGTGCTTCCAAACCATCCTCACTGATGATTGGCCGTACACAAGATATGGAGTGAACCTATACTTAAATTTTTAATACTTACTTCAGTGCTACCTCATACGGCACTTTAAACCACTGTAACTTCGGGTTCTTTCATTCGCACGAAGTTGAAGCACAATCGTTGCAAGGTGACAACTTCATGTTAGTGGCATTCGTACCAATAGCATCAGCTCAAGCATTTAATGCCAATAGCATTAGCTCACGCACATTTAATGCCACTTTGGCAAAATGAGATGTCGCAGTCATCTAATGAAGCAGCGGGGAAAAGCCATGGTCTGTTGCTGCAAAATACAAAACCATTGTGTGCTGCCTACAAAAAAGTGATCTTCATAAAGGATTTCTGATATTCACACCAAAAGTAAAATTTTTTGATGAAGGTGACCTTCAGCAAGCTCAGCCCCGTACTACCATTCACAGTATGCTAACACCATTACATTAACAGTGCCACACAATTGCGTTCACTATTTTGAAAAGACGCATACCATGCACTGTGTTCAAACAAACATAATTTAAAACACTGCATGCAAACTAAAAGATTTTATTAGAAGGACAGTGCTGAACTTCAAAGGCAGGGCTTCTTAGATGTCAAAAAAAATGGCATTAATCACACACAGGTGACGTAGGGCAGAGGCACTGAAACTAGGAACGGATAAAATTGCATCAAAATAAAAGTTGCCAGCATTTGAAGAAGCATACACACGGGAGACGTGAGGGGGAGGCCATGCAAGCTTTCTTGACAAACGTTCCTCGGGGCTCAAAAAGAGAGAAATCAGACACGCATGCACACACACACGTGACACAAGAGTGGGAAAGAGAGAGACACTTTTCGAGAGAGACGGACTGCCGCACGCACAGCAGTCCGTGCCGGGAGTCCGGCCCCACCACTAGTCCGGCGGCTAGTTGCGAGCCGTGGTGCAGTTGCACGACACCATGGAGATGTCGGCGCCCTGCGAGCCTTCTCGGGGCAAGCTCTGCGCAAACGCCGGCACGCGCAACACCTTCGCTTCAGACAACGGGAGACGGCCCCGCTTTGCTCATCGCATGTGCTGCGGGGTAGCATGAGCGCCAGCAAGCTGCGTTGTACACCAGAGACCACGGGCAACAACGTGAGAACCGATAAGTTGAACAAAAACAAGTACAGAACATAAGGAACCAAGGGTGAATGATACTCGGGAGGGGAGAAGATCAACTGAGGGTTTATGCAAGGAGAGACAGTGATCTTTGTGATGCTTTAGCTAGCCTGTGACCAAACTTAAGTTGGGAAGAGGGTCTTAGATAAATTTTTACTAATGAAGTCGCAACTATGAAATCTTTGGGGAACATGCATTTTTGCTTGCTGATTCCAAATACGCAATTGAATTTTATGCACAGCAAGTCCTTGTGCACTTATGCAATGTGTTGGGTAACTTTTGCCGAGAATTTGAAAGAAATTATACTGCACAGAACTGGTTAGAGTACATGCCATTGGTTTCTCTTGACATCAAGCTGAGCAATAAGGGTAAAATTATCAACCTGTCTGTTATAGAAGGTGAGTTATAGAATTTTGAAATCATCAGTTTCTTCCCGTTTGTGAAGTGGACAATTCAAAACCCTGTAACTCAACTTCTACGATAGGCAGGGTAATAATCTTGCCCTTAATGCATAGTTTGATGTGAAGACAAGCCAATGCATCCTAGCAAGTTTCCAGCAGAAAAATTTACTGAAAGCTCATGGCAAAAAGTTACATAACATATTATATAAGTGCACAAGGACTTGTTTTACATAAAATTAAATTACATATTTAGAATCAGCATGCAAAAATACATGTTAGTAGAGGATTCCATTATTGTGACTTCATTAACAAAATTTTTTTTTCAAAGACCAGCTTCCCCCTTAACTGCGCATCGATACAGATTATTTGTCCAGCAGCTAAATTCGGAGATCAGGAGAATTGGGAACTATTCTCCGCTGTTTATGAAGATAACAGGGAAGGTACTGTTTAAAAAAAAAAAAAAAACCCGTGGCTGAATAATATTCATAAATGGATTTCACCAACTGCTAAGGTGCTATAAACAAACAAAAATTTCTTCACAGTTGCTCTCCACTGTTCAAGCCGTCTCATTTAAGACGGCCGACCAAATCTTCTTTCAACCAAGTTCTTTGAGAGCACATCGACTATGTCAAAACTCTGGCCTCAATGGCTCATTCTCATGGTCTCAATGGCCCAGTACACATGTATGCAGTGGAGGCATATGTTAGATGCCTTCATTCTTTCACTAGGCAATTAGTATTAGCGAATTATGATTATCCTATCATGGGAGCTGCAGCACATACCAAAAAATTTTTGTATAAATCGCCTCCTATAGAACAGGATCTCCAAACATTCAGGCTAGAGGGCTGGACTGTAGATTCGTCAAAGCCCCGTGGGCCGAAAAATAAATATAAACAACTTAAATAAACGTGAGACTAATAATAAAAAAGCACACCGCAGTCAGCAGAGGTAAAACACAGCAGCCCAAAAGGTCACCAGGCACCCAATCGCAATAAGTCTAATTCGGTGCTATTACCGCTGCCTTCAGTTAGAGTTTTCATTCATCATGATATGATGAGCGCTCGCAAACATGAACACTTGCATCCTGTCATTACTCTATCAGTTCTTCGGGATAACAGCTGTTCACAAACGACATTTCACGCCTCATCAGAAATTTGTATGGGTTCTACACCACTCTACTGAAGGCCGCACTCCGTCTCGACCTCACCTAGTCCCATAAAGCCGGGCGTTGGAGACCTTTGCTCGAGATTGTGATAATTATGAGGCCTCAACACCAAGATATCACTATCACATTCGGAAGTGCCCAGAACCTACAGTTTGAGATAAACAAAAACAGCTCAGACCTATGTCACGAGGCAATATTACAGCTAAAACATTAGTTCACGGAAAGGAAATAAAAAAAGAATCTGAAAAGAATGGGTGTATGTTTCGATCCTAACATGCCGAAAAAAAAAGCGGCGGGGGGTTTATTATCTCAAGACACAAGTCTCCCCTTGCAGAGAGGATATTTTTAGAGTAAAACAAAAAGGTGAAAGAAAAACAAAAAAAAACGAACATTAGGGATTCCACAGCACAAGTGTAACCAACTGTAACCTATCAATTTCAAGTAAACCGGAAGCAATGTCACTTCACTACTAGGTGAAACACTGCTTCGCGTTGTTATAACGTTGCAGAAGGAGTCAAGTATAAAAGCAAAAAAGACACAAGCAGCTTGTGAAAGGCAAAAATTTATCAAAACTGCCAGCCAATGATAATTTCCAAGAGACGGGTGCAAAAACCTGTGCAAACCGAGAGAGCACAGGTGCAAGGCAGTGGGAACTAGTGGCTTCTCTTTCCCCACTGAAATGCAAGAGACACAACTTGAGCATTTACTTACACGACTGCCGCCTCCGCTAGTTACAAAAAAAGCAAATGTCAGCTCCCAAATACGCACCAAATTTTTGCAAGGGCTCAAGGACCAAACTACCATGAAAACCGGAATCTAGGTCGACCTCCGAACTAACCAATTCTAAAAATGAAAAAAATATTTTTCAACGGCAAAAGTATCGAAAGACACCCTTACCCTGAAAAAAATGCGACTCAACTGGTCGCCTCATTAAGGGGGGACAAGGGTCTTCAAACTAACTTCTTTATTTATGGCTAGAGTCTCGTGAAATTTTGCACACAGATGCGTTTCTCTGTTCCAATTCCAAATACGTAGTCATAATTGAGCTGGTGGTCTTAAATCTTGCAAAGTCTAGAATGTAATTACATAATTTCTTACGTAGCTTTAATGAACTTTCTCTCCACATTTTGTTTTTATTTACATGAATTGATAGCCACAGAGTTCCCATACCCGGTGACATTCTTTGTTTTTCTCTGAAGGCATGCCATCCTGATATACAGTCCAACCTCGTTATAACGAAGTCGCATTTTGCGCGGAAATTCGTTCGTTATATCCAATATTCGTTATAAAAGTATGCACTCAAATTTCTGCAGAAAAGGTCGCTAATGAGATGGACAGCACAGGGTTGAAAAAATGCACTATCTTTGAATTTAACGCGTGGTATAAGCATATGAAACCTCGCGTTGCATTTCGTACTGGAAAGCAAGAGGAAACTCACAAATCGGGCTGCTGGCCAGTTGCGAAAACTATGTTAGTTAAAAAACGACTTAATCTTCGTTTGGCGGCACTTCACACTGTTTGACAGGTTATAGTTCTCGACGAAATCAACACAGAGCAGCGCTTTCCCGATGTCAGCTGATTTGGCCACAGGTAGGTTCCCGAGGTACCCCCTGAACTTCCTGGCCATGTCAGCGGCCTCGCCGCTGCTGAGAGCTCGCACTTCGCCATCTTCACATGCATCGCTGTTTCTAGCATCATCTGCAGAAACCACCTGATCAGCAATTTCTTGGTCGGTCAGTTCGGGCGCCACAGCCAAGTTGTCATCTGCACAGATGAATTCCTCGAACGTAACGTTCGGAACCGCCAGCTGACGCCATGTCGTCTCGCCGAAATTGTCCGCTTGCCTCCCAGTTGCATGCGGAAGCTTTCAGCCTACTTCTCGCAGTTCTCGGCGCCAACGGCTGCTTCTTCGCCAGACATGACGTGGCAAACAATCCGATGGCGGTCATTAAATCGCTGCAGCCAGCCATCGCTTGCATGAAAGTCATTGTGGCCTCAGACGGAAGTGAGACTTCTCGCCTTCATTTGAAGGGCGGCACCAGACACAGGCAGGTTAACAAGGCATCTTCAACACCCTGTCTTGCTGTCATTCTTCACAGCGCCTGCAGAGTGGGCGTTTGCAATCTTCTGCCTTGCGCTCAAGATAACCATCTTATCTAGATAGATAAGAGTGCTAGGCGCAACACCGAAGTCTGCGGCAATGACTTTTCCTTGCGCCCGCTGTCAACTGCCCTGAACATCTTTATCTTCGTTTCAAGCGAAACTGCTGTTTGTTAAGACGCGTTCCGCTACGGCGTCTACAGATTGAACTGCAGAGATAGCGCGCGCGGGGCGCGGGTCGGAAATTGCGACGGCGGGGGTGGCCGGGGAGCGGGCGTCGGTTCGATCACGTGCCAGTCACGTGCTAGGCAGCCGTTGATGCTAGGTTCTATTCGCTCTCCCTAGATGGCGCTGCCTGCGGAAGCGCGGGTGATTCAAACACATTTTAGGTGCGCGCGCTTCAAAAGATCAAAATTTAGCGTGTTTTGAGATTTTTTCCTACTTGTTTGAGCATTTTGAGCCCCGTGAATACAAAAACTGCTTCGTTATAACCGATACAGTGTCAAATTTTGAATTTTTCGTTTCGTTATACAGATAGAACTCCCTTAGAAATAAAGCATGTCCAACCAAACTTTTCTTTCACTTCGTTATATCCGATAATTCGTTGTATCCGTGTTCGTTAAAACGAGGTTCGACTGTACTATGTCGAGAGTAAGAGGTCGCAGTATCTTACACTGCAACTCGTTGAGCCGATTGTAAATTGCCATTTATACGTGGCTTAAACAAAAAAAAAAGTAAGAATGTCATCGGGTATGAGAATTCTCTGGCTATCAATTCATATAATTAAATTCATGTAATTAAAAGCAACAAAATACAACGAGAAAGTTCATTAAAGCTTCGTAAGAGGTTACCTAATTACACTCCAGAATTTAAGATAACTCTTGATTTAAGACCACCAGCTCAATTATGACTACATATTTGGAATCAAAAGAGAAAAACGCACCTGTGTGCAATATTTCACGAGATTCTAGCCACAAATAAAAAGGTCGGTTTTAAGACCCTCGTCTTCCCTTAACGGCGCTGAGCGGCGAAACAAGCAAGATACGCACACGTGTGCACATGTGCTTACTCTCTCTTCTTTCGCTGCTCCGTGATAAGGTGCTGACAAACACGTGAGGCGATGGTCGCACGATACTGTTATAGAATTGACCGGGTGTACAGTACAGAGAAGTGTACGAAGTGCACAAGCATTACTCCGAGTCATCAGAATCGTCCGAACTCGAGTCGGATGACAATTGCTTCTCCCTGCCCACGTCCCATAGAATATCATCCTCTGTGCCATCTAGCGCATTGCTTATGCTGCATTTTCTAAAAGACTTGTGCACTACCTCTGCGAGGAGAGATTTCCACGCCGACAACACCCAGCCACAAACCAACATAACTTTGTGACAACGGAAACGCAAACTGCCGGTGCCACAACGTCGCCATACCGCGCTGCTGCTGATGGCGATGTTGATGGAGGCTGTTGACTTCCGCCACCCATTGTTGCAAGACTTCCATAGTTTTTTCGCCAATGACCGGTATATAAGACGGGGGTCGACTTTTTGCCATGGTTTTTTGAAGAAAAAGTTCGAACTATATTCCGGTTTTTACGGTAACGCAGCGTCTGCCAGAACCTGATGAAAACAAGATTACAGTATGCTGCTTGCCGGAAGTTCCTAATCTGCAGCACTCATTGAAATTTGATTTCAGCTTAAAAGTGTAGGAAGACCAATTTCTTTATGAGTGTCCTTGCTTCCGGACGACGCATGTGCACATACGCTGAAAATTATTTTGAACTGAATTTTTTTTTCGCACGTAATTTCAGCGTTGGATTAACAGCGATGTTGTAGTTGTGACATCACAGCTGGCACTGAGATCATGCCAGGCACACAAGAAACCAATAAAATAGACGATATGCGAAATGTACAGAGCCACCTGTTAGCGCTCTGAGGACTAGGCCTGCCACCTTGGTTCAGTTGAGAAAAATGAAACCGCCGCCCAGCGTGGTCTGCGCGAAAGGTGATGAAGATGCACTGTGGCACTATTACTACTCATTCCGCGAGGATACAATGCGTAAAGGAACCAGGTAAGTTACAGCTTCTCGTCTATTATTTCTGTACTGTGTGCACGAATGTTTTGATAACACCAAATGCAATGTGAGGCATAATGTGTTAGTGCCCAACCAGTTCATACTTTACGCCGACCAGTTTTCTGTGCTCACCAGCCTGACTACACCCACTGCAGGGCAAAGGCCTCTCCCATGTCTCTCCAATTAACCCTGTCCTTCGCCAGCTGCGGCCACCGTGTCCCCGCAAACTTCTTAATCTCATCCCCCCCACATAACTTTATGCCGGCCCCTGCTACGCTTGCCTTCTCTTGGAATCGCCTCTGTTACCCTTAAGGACCAGCGGTTATCTTGTCTTCGCATTACATGTGAAGTGAAGTGAAGTGAAGTTTATTTTGACATCGATTTGTCAGAGGTGACGGGACAAAAGGCAATTCATTAACCCGCGCTTGTTCCCTCACCCACTCCGCCCACTTCCGGTCTCTCAACGATACACCTACCATTTTCCTTTCCATAGCTCGCTGCGTTGTCCTTAAGCTGAACCCTCTTTGTTAGCCTCCACGTTTCTGCCCCATGGGTGAGTACTGGGAAGATACAGCCGTTGTATCCTTTTCTCTTGAGGGATATTGGCAAACCGCCATTCACGATCTGAGAGAACCAGCCAAATGCGCTCAGCCCCATTCTTATTCTTCTAGTTATTTCTCTCTACCTTTGCAAGAGCAGTACAAGCCGCGCAGCGGGCTGAGGCTTGGCTTTTGACATTCTATTTGCGAGCTTCCCGACAGCTTCGGCACTGTCAAGAAGGCAGGCATAGCAGGCGACGCACCAGCTCGACTGAACCAAGGTGGCATCCAGAAGCTGTGCGTGCAGTGTTGCCAGACCTCCAAGCAACTTCACATATCGTCTATTGCTCTTCATTGAAGTAATGTCAGTCCAGATTGGAGACAGACTGGTGCAAGAGTTGGAGTTAAGTAAAAAGATGAAGCAGCAATTACATACAGTAAAATCTCGATGGTACCAATCTCAGTGGTTTGCGAAAAATTTCTGTAATCCGAAATCAATCTCATCCGAATGAACAAACTTCGTACACAGAAGCACACGAAATCGATTCCTGCAGATATGTTTGAAGCTGACGGGATTCATTGAAGGCCACACGGTAAAGCTCTCTACCTAAGCTGCATAACTAGCAATTGCACGTCAGCGATGTGTGGGCGGCACTTGGTGCTCGAGGGTGCAGTTGTAGTTCATACATTCGGATTATCCGTAGTAGTGCAAGAGATTGTTTGGCACACCAAAAATTCTGCGCTCTGCACACACTGAACTCTGGCCAAGGAGTTTCAAGAATTTGTATCGCCCCGAAAGCAACATTAACCTAGATCGTATCGAGATTCTACTGTAGTGGTTTTTACATGTCTCGCATCATGTTAATGAACAGCCACGGTTAGGCTGCTGAAACGGAAACCAAAACTACACTGGAGAAGAAATTATAAATTATTCACCAAGAATGGGAAGGTTTTATGTGGTGATGCAAGTTTATGAATACCTAGCGCAGCTTTCTAAACAAAAAAATGTGCAAGAAAAAATTTGGTGTCCACGAGAGCCAAACAAAATGCTAACCTATCTTGCACAAGTCCAGAAATGTGCAGCCAACTGCTTTGGTTGCTTCTTAAATTTTTCATGAACGCCTTGCATAAAAGAAGTGCTATTTTACATGCCCTACAATTCATGTTAGGGGCCTAACCAGTCGCTCAGTGGCAACAACTGCTCAAACAAGCCTTACCTTCACGTGTATCTGGTTCTTGAGCATTGCGGACCTCAGGACCAGGGCCTGAAAAGCAGATCAACACAAGCACGCATTAAACAGCTCACATTCGTAGCGTTTAACTATAAGTAATTTACTTTCAATATTTTCAAGGAAGTATTACAGCAGCCTTCCCACACACGGGAAGCAGTAACCAACTAATAATACGGCTAACAAGATAATACTTATAATAAAGAAACACGCACTACCTTGCAGCCATATAAGAAGCTCATAGGGTGCATTTTGAGTGCCTGAGAGTTCACATGCCACACAATCCCAGTACAGTTGATTCAGTTATCCAGGTGTTTATGTCTTGAAACAGATTCAACAAGAAATCCCATTGTCACATTGCCCAAAGGGAATGAATGTGCACAAAAAGATGCAACTGCCATGTTAGATAAGTGCGCAGTACAGAGCACTTCAGTTTCTGTTCCGCTCTGAACCCACTAGCATTCAAAACTGAGCTTAAAGGGACACTGAGGAGAAATTGAAGTTGACTTGCATCGACAGAATACCAGCTCCTGATTACAAAAACACCACTCATACTGACAACAAAGCTCTTGTAACATAGAAAAGAGCAAGAACCAAAATACAGGTATCGCCGCCACAGGCCAAACTCGCAAGTACAAGCGTGGTGACGTCATAGGACAAAACAGTGTGGCTAGAACCAATGGTTCTAGCAACTCTAGGACCCGAGAAGCCACAAATCCCTGAGGCGCAGCCAATGCATGCGCAAATCTCCTTGACGTCGCCAGATGGCGCAACGTATCCGGCAGCTACGCGCACGCCTGCAGCATCAGGACCAATCAGCGCCTGCTCACCGGCGGTAGGCGGGCTCCCGGTATTCCGCTAACGGTAACAAGGTACAGTAAAAGCTCGTTAATTCGACACTGACGGGACCGCGAAAAATTGTCGAATTATCCGAATGTCGAATTATCGAATGAACAACAAAAAACAATGTTTGCCGCAACAGGACGTATACCTTTATTTGGCAAGGAAATCTGTAATCACCGTCTGCTTTTTCGAGCGAATTTGAGCGACTACGATAGCTCTAACAGCTGCCAGGTGCTCCGGGGCACACGCGCCGTCGGGGATTTGTTCACAGAAGTCCTCCCACACGGACAAAGCTTCTGCGGCTTCTTTCACCGTGCACTTCGGCATTTGGGACAACTGCTCACAATCGTAAATCGTCGTCGTTGTCAGCGCCTGTCACTTTAATTATTTCATCCTCGGTCAGCTGACAGGACACAAAGGCGAGGCGCGCAGGCCCTGCGCGCTACCCACCCGAAAGCAGCGCGGGGAGGAGGTGGGGAGGAGGTGAAGGGAGCGCGGCTCCCCGCTTATCTGTTTTTTCAGCCAGCGTCCGCGGGGACGGGGACGGCGTTGTTGCTGGGACCCGCGTCTTATCTTTTCTCTTTATCTGTCCTCTGATCTTTTAACTCTCCTCTATCTGCACATGGCAGCGGTGGTGGCTAGGCTGAGCCAGTAGGCAATCCCTTGCAATTTCCTTTCACCCTTCTCTCAGTCGCAACAAAACAACAACAAGCAGCGCAGTAAACACGCTGACAAAGCGCGCATTTACCAAAAAAGGCGCCGTAAATAACCGCGATCGTAGCGACTGCTGCGACACAACAAAGCACAAAAAAAAAAAGACGCCAGCCGCTTCGGCCGCCGCTAACTCGCTTCCTCGGATGGATGGATAGATGATAATATGACCATACGGATGGCCTATCAGCCGTACAGTAGCGCCGCTCATGGCAGTGTTTTTTTTCTTTTTGCTCTCGGCAAACCGGCTTGGCGGGCTGCGGAGTGAAGTCGAATTAACCGACACACGGCAAAATTTGTTCGAATTAACGAGAGGTTCGCCCCATAGTCTTCTATGTATAATTGTAGGGACCTCGCGCGCGCGTCGAATTATCCGATTTTCCGAATTAACGGGGGTCGAATTAACGAGCTTTCACTGTACATGGTATGCTAAAGGTGTCTATTTGCGAGAACTTCGTTGACGACTTCGAGAACGGGATCCATCGTAACGCTGGCAAAACGCCGGTGCAAACGTAAACGAAGCGGCGGTAGCGATGGCCGCAATAGCCGATAGATGCCTTCAACGTGCAGCCGGCGGTAGCTTTCTTTTCGGCTGCTTCTAGGCCGTTCTGCTGGCCGTCAGAAATCACAGAGTCTGCGTTACGTCATGTTTCACGTCACTTAGTCCTGTGTCGTCATAGGAGAATCCCAAGTTTGAATCAGAGCGGCGGGAAAAACTTTTTCAACTTCAAATCCAAATTTCTTAGAAATAAATGCATCTTTCGCTGCCAGCCAAGTGGCAACACTGCCATGAAATGCCGAACTATTGGATTTTGCTATAAAAAAAAATATTAATAGAGATCTCCTCAGTGTCCCTTTAACAGCTAAAGCAATCATCATTTAATCACAGCATTTGCCTGAGCTAACTTTGCACTGTTGTGTATATCAAGCAAGTCTCAGAACCTTCACCTGCTCGCAGACCATAGTGCTGGGCAGTAAACTGACAAGCCTTCTGTATCATCAACCCAAGGCAATCACACTGAGCAAGCAAGACCAAAACAGTCGAATAAGAAAGGCAAGAAGGGAGTCCTTACAGCAGTCCTGCGCTTGTAGTCCTTCCCCATTGCAAGTGCTCGTTCAAAGGTCGTACTCCTCTGGTCAATATCCTTGGCGTAAAGTATCTGTCAAGCAGCATCAGCAACAATCAATAAATAATCGAGACAATGTAAAACTGCGGCAGGGCCAATACAAGCACAGCCTGTGACAGCAAACCGAGGCATCGACAGTGCAAACATTTGCTGAACTGCAATCAAGGCAAGAGCAACAAAGAAGCCGTCCGTTACCACAAAATAAGTCTCCTATAAGATAAGGTTTCCATCAGCCTTCAAACATATCATAAGTGACAGCCTAAACAAGTGGCCCCAACAGTAGTATGAGAGTAAAAAGAACAGCTCTCGTCAACACCAACCACACCGCTGAAGTCGAGTCCCGCTATAACGAAATTCACGGGACGTGCGAAAAATTCGGCTGAAGTGGAAGCTTCAGTATTGTGAAATCGGGCCAGAACATTGACGCATTGCACTGGATAGTTCAGGAACAGTGTTTATTTTCCAGGTCTGCCAGCTTTAGTCTTGCACTGTTTCGAAATGATGAGCACCGTGGTGCGATTTTCGTGGTACTCCGGAAACAGTGCGCATATTTCTCTACATTAAACGCATTATAGCAGGAGCACATTAAAGATGCGCACCTGCTTTCATCCTGCAAGAATCTGTACTGAGACCACACTGCCTGCTGCCTGGCGGCATTTCGACCAGGCACGCACGTTGCATGGGGTCACATGCACCTCGGAGTCTACGCTTTAGATGACGTGCCAGAAATAAGGTTGCTCCAATTATTAAAAGATGTCTTGCTATGCGTGGCAAAAACATTCTGGCAGAGTGTCAGTTTGTTGAGACTCCACCTAGAATCACCGTCAAACTGCCATTTACACAGCAGCACCTGTATTAGGTCTGTGGCATCGGTAGGTCATTCCGCACCACTTGCTCAGTGTCGCTAGGCCTAACGTGCTCCTACTGCAGCAACGGACAAAGCACTCTGGTACTAGCCACTCCAAAATAAATGTCGAAATGGACAGCAAGAGCTAAAAAATTTTCAAGAAGTAGAACTCTATCCCAGTTCTCCTCAACTCAAAGCTTCATTCTTCTGACCACACACTGAGAGCTCCAACTCGCCATGCTGAAGAGATTGTTCAAGGGCCCTTTATGGTATCCCTAAAACACTTTTATTGACCTGCTTCTGCATTCTGATCAAACTTTCGGACACTCTTTGGCCTGCGTCACATTAGAATGTCATCTGTTAAGACAGCCGAGCATAAAATCCTTCCACTAGTGGCTTTCTAGCAGGTCAAAAAAAAAAAGAAGAGCCCACCCTGCAGCTAAGCTCCTGTAAAAGGTTTACAAGGCACCCAACAATGATCAATGAACAGGGCGTGGCATGTGCTGCTATAGGATCAATGCCGTTCAGCTAAAAACTGCAGTGGGACTGAAGGCACAGCTAACCAAAGCCTAGAAGCACTTCCAATGGTAGAGCGAGTCCTGTTCGTAAGCTCTTAAAAACATCACGATAGAAATAACAGCATCAGGGATGAAAAAAAACATCGCAGTTGAAAAACAATGATTCCTGGGGACCTTCTAGCAAGGTGGGTGACATGAACACAGTGGCAGGGCAATAGTACCTTGTTGTGGGAGTCTATCCGTGCCTGGATCTGTCCGTCGAGGATCAGCTGCATGAGCTCCTCTTCAAGGGCACCCAGGGTGGTGTTGAACGCCTGCGCCATCTTGGTCATGTCGGCCGACAGGTAGGGGCTGAAATACTGCAGCAGAAGGAAAATTACTCCTGGGGGAAGATGAGTCAGTCCGAGGAAATGATCAACTGCAAATGGAAAGAAAAACGGGGTTAATGGTGCAATTTAAAAGGAACAGTGGGACATCATTAATTAACTCCAAGGAAATTAAAAATCTCAACAAACTGGACTGAAAACTAAAGGAAGCCACTTTTGTTGCCAATATTCTACGTCTTTTGAGGCCAAATTAAATTTTTTGAGCCCAATACTTTTCCACGGCTTTTACTGACTTTGCCAAAGCCATGCAAGGAAACAGCTGAACAGAACACCCTCTCTTCCATGTGCCTCCTTCCGAAAAAAAAAAAAAAAAAGAGTCCAAAGTGGAAGCAAGTGGAACTGCGGGAAGACAGGTGTATTTTTCGTATAAGTCCATCTAACTAAATAAATTCCACACTAATTTTGAAAACCCCTAAAATCCTACAAATTCATGCCACTGTTCAAATAATAGTCAGCAAAACATGAACCCCGGCAGAGTTCTAGAGAAATGGCATTGCCTTTCAAAAACGCTTAGCAGTTTTTCCAATGGTTACACGCCTCCAGTTTTCAAAAATCGATCTATTTTCGTTTTCTTTCCTTCTGTGCATTTTTGCTTGGCTCCAAACATTCATGGTCCGCTATGAAAACATCAATTCTGTCCTTTTCAGCCTGAAAACAATAATTTCCTACCATAAACATTCAACACTATGAAACTCAGATAAGGCAAGTACAGGTGCCGTCAAAAGTAAAATGGAAAGCAATATTCACGAAAAGTTTAGTCGAAAAGTTTAGCCCCCCCCCCCCCCCCCCCAATTCATGCATCCTTGAATACATATGTGCAGCCTAATTGTGATTTTGCGAATTGCACTGCGCACCAACAAGCATGGACCATTATGCTTTAGATTTAAAGAAATTAAATTTTCTTGACAATGTCACCTTCCGAGTGTACGTGGTACCGGCCGGCATTTCTTGCTCTTTTTTTTTTCCATTTGTTAACCTGGCACCACAAAACTGACAAGCCGCAGGGGCAAAATGCTAAAAAAATGCCTACAGTTGAAGATTTCAGTGCACATGAAAGAACCCTAAGTGAGTGCTTTAAATTAATCCGTACACGTCCCACAAGCAGGCCACACAGCCCACTCTCTAAACACGAATACGCCTATATGGGAGTAAAAAAGGGAGTAAGATGTCCTCTAGGACAGGCAGTGCACTAGAGGACACGCACTCCCTTTTTTACTCCTTTCCGTTTAGAGTGTACCTCACTACGACACATAAAAATTCAATCAATTAAAGGGGGAAGCTGGTCTCAGAAGAAACATTCAAACTCGGTTTTATTCGAAATCCCGCGTAATTCGAAGGTTTTCGGCGGTCTCAACAGTTTCCATGCAAAATTTGCCGGATAATTTGAACAGCCAGCGCGCCCCTCTCCGGATAATACGTAGGTTTAAACCATGGCCTCAGTGATTCGCGACCAGAAAAATGCGTTGCCAGTCTCTGAGGCCAGTATAGTTGAGTTGCTGGAGTCGCAGCCAGGTGGCACTGTAAATCAATTTTCGGTTTCCGGTGGTTTGTTGTGCCTCAGCAATCTGCACAGTCGACTACCAGTCTCGGAGGCTAGCTTTAGTTGACAAAGCAACAACCAGGTGCTGCTAGGTCACAATTTTTCTGGCTCCGTTTCCGTTGTTTGTCTAGCTCGTGGCAGGCGCTGCTCGTAGTGTTTTGATTGTTCGGTGCCGTGATCGAACGTGTTCTGTGTTCAGGCACGTTTATACTCCGACGTAGCGAGCGCTCGCGCGGCATGGCTATGACCGCGGACGTGTCCGGCGGCTTCGGCGCACTCTGACCGCACCGTGGAGCATGTCTCTATTTCGCGCCGAGCGCGCCGAAGCCGCCCACCCAGAATGCACTGCGCATGCCTCCCGCACCACTCGCCTCCTCTCCCAGGCGGCGTGTCGAACGAAGAACGTTCTGCGCTCGCGTCGGAGCTCCACTCCAAGCAGTGCCCCCAATCAAAGGGTGGCAGAAGAGCGAGCGTACCCCCCCCCCCCCCCCCCTCTCTCCCGTAGCCACAAGTAGCAGTCGCGTCGGAGCGCCTGGCGTAGCATCGCTGATCTGACGTATCCGACCACAACCGGCTCTCGCCCGCGCGCCGAGAACGTCGGAGTATGTACGCACCTCTAACTACCGCGCCAAGCAGTCGTGCATCGATGACTACTTCAAGTGACCGTTTTTCAGGCAAAATAAAGGTGCAGTGTTGATGCAGCCATGTTTTGTACGTTTATTTCTCATTTTTCGTCGATTTTTGATAATTCGAAAACCCGGTTAATTCGATGATTTTTCGCGGTCCGACAGACTTCGAATTAACAAGGTTCTACTGTATTTTTGCATGCTGATACCAAATAAGTAATTTAATTTTACGTAAAACAAGTCCTTATGCACTCATATAATATGTTATGTTACTTTTTGCCAACAGCTTTAAATAAATTTTGCTGCAGGAAACTTGCTAGGACGCATGCCATTGGCTTGTCTTGACTTCAAACTATGCAATAAGGGCAAAATCATTATCCTGCCCATCATAGAAGTTGAGTTACAGGCTTTTGAATTCGACGCTTCACAAATGGGAAGAAACTGATCATTTCAATATCCTATAACTCACCTCCTATAACCGGCAGAATGATAATTTTACCCTTGTTGCACAGCTTGATGTCAAGAGAAACCAATGGCATGCAATCTATCAAGTTCCCTGCAGTAGAATTTCTTCCAAACCCTCAGCAAAAGTTACCTAACATGTTGCATAAGTGCACAAGGATTTGCTGTACATAGAATTAAATTACATATTTGGAATCAGCACACAAAAATGCATGTTCCCTGAAGATTTCACAGTTGTGACTTCATTAATAAAACTCATCTCTAAGACCCTTTTCCCCCCAGAAGAATGCCTAGAAAATATGGAAGAAGGACTGAAAGATCTGAGACTGCTCAATGAAGAGGAGGGACCCACTTAGTCTTCACAAAGAAAAAAACAATAGGGCACGATTTTGCACTCAGTGAGAAGAATCGTCGCAGGTAAGCTGACCTGTATGAGGGCCCTGTTCCGGATCTGCGTGTACAGCGTGTTCACATGGGAGGCCAGGTAGAGGTCCAGCAGAAGGTTGTCCTGCAGAGAGAGGGGGGGGGGAGACAACAACGTGTAACTTAATGCAGAACCACGTCCGCACCACATGGGCCACAGCCACAGTTCAATAGAAGAAACGATTTGTTTCGACAACAAGCAACATGACCACAGTAAATAAGAAGCTATGAAGTGGACAAGAGAAATAAGACATATATTAAGAGAATGATTTTCTAATGCATTGCGATTCTGCATCAGGATTATGTGTAACTATGACTGTATGCCCTGAGAAGAAGAAAATTCCAAGCCTTTTGGTCTCTTACAACCACTTGATTCTTGCCTTCACTAGCCCTTTCAAGTACAGCATCTATGACTGCGCACGTCACTTTTCTCTTCTTTTTTTCAAAGCGTCTAGCGCTGTTTTCATGAAGTCAGTGATGCCAGCTACACTTCAAATCTCTGCTGGATCGAACAAGCAGGGCCATTTCGCATCTAAAAAAAAAAGTTCAGACTTTTCCAAAGCAAGATATGGAGATAGATGTCAAGAAGCCCTATGACAAGCTGTGTTACTTCTCTGACAGAGTGGAACGTTCTAATTAAAGGACACTGCAGCTCAGCTTTCATTGTGGAAACAGGCTTGAATAATAAAGAATAATTACCAAGCCACATCCGTGTTTGATGCAACAATAAGGCTGCAAACCAGTGAGCATAGATGTGTGCGGCATGCATGCATTCCTAAACTTTTTGAATCATTCATATACAGTATAGCAATTATAGTATGATCAGTCCCAAACTAAAATGGGTATGAAGAAGTTTGGTTTATTGGGGTTTAACGTCCCGAAGCGACTCAGGCTACGAGGGATGCCGTAGTGGAGGGCTCCGGAGAATTACGACCACCTGGGGTTCTTTAGCGTGCACTGACATCGCACAGTACACGGGCCTCTAGAATTTCGCCTGCCTCCATCGGAATTTCGATGGAGGTGAAATTCTGGAGGCCCGTGTACTGTGCGATGTCAGTGTACGTTAAAGAACCCCAGGTGGTTGAAATTTCCGGAGACCTTCACTACGGCGTCCCTCATAGCCTGAGTTGCTTCAGGACATTAAACCCCAATAAACCAAACTTCTTCATACCCATTTTAGTTTGGGACTGATCATACTATAATTGCTATATATGAATGATTCAAAAAGTTTAGGAATAAAAAAGGGAGCTTGGGTAGAAGCAGGCACAGATATAATAATTGCTTGGGGAAGCCAGAAAGCACTCCAAGGAACTGAAGGGCTTTGCAGAACGAAGTTGAGAACTCCTGCCCTTGGCTGTTAATCTCCCATTACCACAACTGTAGAAACTACCTCCGACCAACATGCGATTAACCACCGCCGACTCACCTTGATCTCGTTGAGCAGAGTGAGGCAGGTGGCATACTTGGAGTCGTAGAACTTGAAGATGATGTCCCTCAGCTGAGGCTCCAACTCCAGGAAAAGCTTGAAGGAGCTGAGAGAACAGACACAAGGCATCACACAAAAAAAACCACCATCAGAACTATTGCATCAAAACCAGTGAGACAAGCAACTACGGTAATACATGTTAGATGTCAACCACTGCTCTCCGACCAAATCAATAAAGTGATAAGGACTAAGTTGCCTAAGGTTAGAACAATGAGTATGCCCCTGCTACTGCAAAGCACACAAGAATCCCATGCAAATTTGGGCACATAGAATGCTTCAAGCTTGTGTGGCCCAGTCCCTGTAGGCACACATCTGGGTTTTTTTTTTTTTGGTTTTTATGCCGTTTAACAATGCCCTAGAGCGACTCGGGCTATGAGAGATGCCGTAGCGGAGGACTCCGGATAAATTATACCACCCAGGGCTCTTTAACATGCACTCATACTGCACAGTATACAGGCCTCTCACATTTCG
The DNA here is from genome assembly GCF_055824585.1 of Amblyomma mixtum. Classification (NCBI taxonomy): domain Eukaryota; kingdom Metazoa; phylum Arthropoda; class Arachnida; order Ixodida; family Ixodidae; genus Amblyomma; species Amblyomma mixtum. The sequence continues at coordinate 107,276,904 of NC_143015.1, forward strand.
CGTCCAATCTAAATGCGACCACCGCGGCCAAGATCGAACCAGCCTCTTGGGTCAGCAGCCGAGCACCACAACCGCTGAGCCACCGCGGTGTTTGCAATAAGCAGACATAACACCTTCACGCAGATTCTGAATGACTCAAAACTGCCCCTTTGGCCGAATTCTCAGAACACCTAGGGCTAGCCTTCCTCACTTCACCGTTCACGTTTCTCTGGAACCAGCAGACAACATGAAGGAGCGAACGACTGAGGGAAAGCCCAAGAAGACAAGGTCCAGGTTAAAAATTCTATGCACTGTAGTGATGCAGCAAGACAGTACAAAGCACCACTTGTTCAGCACGTGTCTGTTATCACTAAAATACAAACACACATAAAAAAGAAAACATTATTATGAGAATCCATCCAAACGGATGTACAAGACTTTCCGGAGAGCTCCAAGCTCCATGCTAAAAGCTTATTCCTCTTTGACAGGTGCTAGTAGCACACAAAAGCATTGTGGGGAAGCTGCATGAAAGAAGCCCAACTCAGGCTCCCTGCTTCCATACAGTTCTCTGCATCTATGCGGCTGCAAAGTAAAGGGCGTCCACTGTGGAAACTCTGCAGCAGTTTTTTTTTTCTGCTTCTTTCCCATCCTATTAAGACATTATTCACAGTGCTCCACAACAAAAAAAACCATTATGAAAATCCTTCAAGCTCAACAGCAGTAAACCGAAAACCGAGCGTTTTAGTGACGAGCGCGCAAGACGCTCCTGGGCAAACCTGACGAGAATGAACGTTCCGTTCCAAACATTTCTCGCACAATGTTCCCTCAGGGCTCCTGAACTGAATGGCGATCAGGGTCAAAAACACCTGAAGTTTTTAGAGGACACTCGCCTTATAGGACAGGGGTAGACACACAATCATTCATGTCAGTGACTTAGGCAGGTCAGCTGCTGACAGCTAATCCAGCTTAATCCACCTAATCCAGCCTGTACACTCACGCCACCATCGCCCATCAAAACTGGGGGCAAAAGGGCCACAGCAAACAAAGCCAGGGCAAGTCAAGCCAAGAAAGAAAAAAAAAGAGGAAGCCCCAAGACAGTGTTGCCCACCTGCTGGAGATGACGTTGCGCAGCAATTCCTGGCGATCGAACGAAGCCAGCGCGCAGAGTCCACCATACATGGCAACATTGTTTGGGGACAGCATCTAAAACACAAGCAGGACAAAAGAAGGAGGTGAACACTTGGGTTACCCAGTAAGTTCAGTGCAGTGCATCAATTTGTTTCAATTGCTTTATCCATTTCAGGTCGCTGCCTCCAAAAGCAGGCTAAGGTCGGTCTAATACAGCTTTACCGGGCCTCTCTCCTTCCAGCGATCAGGCAAGATTATAAAAGGAACGACAAGTACAGTGATGTGATTGGTCAAGGTCGCTTTGCAGCAGCTTTTGGAGCAGCCAAAAGTGCTTCCCGGTGCAGAAAAGTGGGTGTTTGACGTAGATATGTACTGTATTTTCCAGTGTACAAGTCAAAAAATTTTTTTCTTCAGTGTGACTTATATACAGCAAAAAATGACATGCCACCGCGCACCATCTTTTGCCATTCCTAGTAACGATGTTTGAAAAGAAAATCATTGTGTAGAAAAGAAGGATCGAGTTACTATACAGTTTTAGCCCAGCGCTAACCGCTACCATGATCCGCTTCAGCGGGGAGCAAACCACACCTGCACAGATAGCTGACTGCGGAAGCAGTTAATGGTAGTGGAATGCACTATGCTAAAACTTTTTAAAATGCTACCTTAAGGCTAGATTCCCATAGTCTCTCAACAGCCAGTCTGTGCTGCAATGGCATCCAGTCCAGTCATATTCTCAAAAGCTTCGATTTCAGTGTCACCATCCGCATGGCTTTGCATGCGTCATGCATTGTTTTTACTCAACATGACCCCATCCAAAAGGCGAGGAAGCCACGATGCAAAAATGAAGTTGCATGCCGTTGAATATGCACTGGAGAATGGGAACCAGGCAGCAGGAAGACAGTTCGACACCAGTGAGAATTATTATCTATGTCTATGAACTCTTTTTTTATAGGGCTACGAAGCGAACCCCACAATGCCATTTGCCCACTTTGGACGAGCAAGGACGTGGAAGCCAAGACCGGCACTGTTTGTGAATGTTTTTGCCACGCACATTACCAGCATGCCCTCTACACCATAAAATGACGAGAGTAAATTCCTTCGTGCTGCAAGCCTATTTCGCATTTCTGCTTTCACTACGTGGCGTGACAATAGACCCGGCCAGCTTGATATGCAGCACGCATAAGCTCATGAAGGATAATATGTGGAATGCGAGAATTTTGCAATGTAGATACAAAATTCTGGCACAGGCTTTGAATCTACAATCTACAAAATGTATATCTACAAAATGTATATAATCGAGAATAAATAGTAAAAAAAAATTAGGAACAGTACTTTGGTGACAGCATCACACTCACAACTGGAAAATGTTCAATAGAATTTCACGAGCGACGGTGATAAACAAGCTAAGAGCAGCACCAATAAAGATAGAAATCAACTTCCGCCGCCTCTGCAAGAGAGTGCCCAAAAATTACCGAACGTTACTTCCTAATGCGAGATTTGAGCCCAGCAAAAAGCTGTTTCACCTTTTCGATAGATTGAGGCAAAGAAATCGAGCAACACATGTATGCGCTATCACAGAGTTTTTTTTTTATTTTTCACACGTATTCCTTTAACAAAGATTCCACTAACAGTTCTTGACAGTCATGAATGAAGCTTTGTGGTCGGAGAAATAGACTCATATATGTTCGACTTGGTACACCAATGCTTGATTCTCAAAGACGAGATCTATACAAGTGCCTCGCGAGGTTGTCACAGCCGTGGGACGCGTTACGAGCGAGAGGAACGGGATGTTCTCCCGCATAAGTGTTAGGAAATTGCTGTTTGTCTTTATGTCAACATTAAAGTCCCCCACTACTAACATCGGTGTGGATCGATGGACGGTTAATGCGAGTTGCAGGAAGTGCACGACGTCTTTCGTGAGTGCGGTAGGGGCGAAGTAGGCAGCTACTACCAGCAAGCCGTTGGGCAACTTTGCGGCGCACAGTTCGCCAAGTTCATGTGACGTGCCAAACATTTCGACTGGTATTGCAGAGAGACCTGTGCGCAAGTAGATAGCGACTCCCGCCGCTCTGTTGTGGTCTCTGCGAGCACCACAGCAGTATAGGAAATCTATGATTTCGAGAGGCTCTTCGGGATCCATCCAGGTTTCAGCAAAGCAAAGTACAGAGGAATGGCGCAGAATGTGATCGTGGTGTACGTCCTTGGCATGTGCGGCAAGGGAGCGTACGTTAAGAATGTGGTTGTGAATGATGAATCAAGTGCTGCCAGCGAATGACGCGTCCATTGGCTATCTGCGTGTGTTACTGATGTGTGGTTAACATGTTAAGCTTCGCCTGTAAGAGTGGAACGCGACAGCGTCTTGCAACGCTGCCAGGGAGTCCACAGAACGCCATCGCCAATTCGGCTGTACGCCTTGCTGGACGGTAAATTTATTTTTTGAGGAAAGGAAATGTATCTCTCTCGCATATCTGGGTGGACACCTGCACCTCGCCGTAAGGGAAAGGGGGAAGATGGGAGTGAACGAAGACGCCGTATTAGCTAGAGGCGCCTTTGTTCATTCCAAACCATTCAGCTGGCATTACGGAGTGACTAGCGTGCTCGTATCGCACTCCGGAGACCCTGGTTCGATTCCCCAACTCGACGAATTTCGTTCTCGGTTTTATTGATTTATGCGGTCTAACTAGAAAGGTTAATTAGGCTATTTCATATTTATATTATTGTATTTCTATCCATCGTGTTCTGTCATTAACCTGTCAATTGTTGGAACTGTCTAGGATGTTCGACACAACGTATATGAAACGAGCAACGTCTTACTGAGTGGGGAAGTGCGTGGTGGTGGAGGGAACGCGCCTTCGTACTTATCTGTTTTTTTCAGCAGCGTCTCCTTCCGCGGACGCTGTTGTCGCTGCGGCGTGCGTCTTTCTTTTCTTTTCTTCTGACCTCTTCATTCTCCTCTATATTAATTAGGCTAATTGATTAATTAAGCAATTAACTAAACTCAGTCCAACTTAGTTGCAGCATCACTATACGATCCCTTTGATTGGTTGCATGGTTACTAGCCAAAGTACAATTGGCCCCATTTGAAATTCGCGCACTGTGACGTCACGAGCATTTCGACCAATTGAAAAGCGTGACATTGGGGGCAGAGCTGGTTACGAGGCCGACGCCGACGACGACGCGAAACCCAGGAACGGACGCCAAAGAGCTGCGCTCTAAAACGTTTTTGGCATATTTTTGTGGCACTAAGGGTAACTAGACATCACTGAAGTGAGTTCTGGCTGGTTTCTGATATAAAAGCACCATTTCCTGTCGACATAACTGCGGTTGCAACAAGCAAATTGCCGGCGAATAGATGGCATTGTTTGGAGGAGTGCCTTTGCACTGTGACCTCCCCCAAGCTGCAGCGCACGATTCTACCTCACAACGGTGCTGTGATTGCAGTCAGCCCATAACAAACGATACGTGCTCTTTGCTCATCTTGCCCCCCAAAATATTGAGAGACAAATTTATTTCGTCAAGGTTTCCCATTCCGCGCTTTGAGGGACGCCGTTTCGCGGCCACCGCTGGCGCCGCGTCATCAGGTTTATCGGAGATCTCGATCTATCGCGCGCGCCGTATCTGCACAGTCACGATTACGCTGTCTGTACGCGGCAGGAATCGCCCTGATCACTTCTCGCAGTCGGGCTATAAGCAGCGTTATCAGGTCATCACGAAGCGCGCTTCGCTGATTGTAGATAACGGGTCCGTGCAATAGATAACGGGATGCGCTTCGTATCTATACCTTTCGCTCCCTCAGGATGAGTGTTCAATCCTCGCTGTCAGGCTAAGCATCGCCGGTTACGGCGTTATCGGACCGTCCTGGAGCGTGGCTGCTGAATGTAGACACAAGGATGCAACGATACAGTGTTCCCAGCGCGCTTCGGATCAATATCTTTTAGTGCTTTTAGACTAAGACTTGCGTAAATTGAAATATTTCGCACTTAGCGCCCCATAAACCTCACTTCGCCGTGACAGTGGGACTGCCCGACCCACACAAAATGGCGCCGGGCTGCAAACGGTCGACGCCGTCAACCAACCGAAAGTCGCCATTTTGGTCACGTGATTTTGAGAACCAATAGCAGAGCGCGTTTTGCTCAATTTTGTTTCTTTGTATGCCGCTGCTTGGGCTTGCTCATAGTTGCCAACCGGAGTATGGAAATAGCCTGAATCGAGACCTTTCAAACGAAACCAAAATGGCGCCGGCGGAGCGCGTATTTTTCGAACTGCGGGCAGTCAAAGTTCGGTGCGATTAGACCTCAATTTAAAGTGCCGCGCGCGCGGTTTCACGTCTTTGGAACGCTATAACTCATGAATTAGGCGGTATTTTTCAACAAAAATTTGTAGATAGCTGCGCAATCACCTCAGGATCGCGAAAATGAAAAGATTGAAAATGCGATTTTTTGACCAATTTTCGGCTGCAAAGAGCCGTGTCCCCCCTTAAGAGGGAACTTCAACTGCCTAGTTCCGGGTGATGTCACAAGAGGGCACTAGTGGATCGCGCCCTCTCGTGAAGTCATCATCATCGTCAATGATGATACACAGCAGCAAGGTGTCAGGCAAGGGCTTTTACAATGCTGGAACTACGCAGCAAAGTAAGCACCAGAGTCACCTCCCATTGTGTGCACAACTCTGGAGACTCACGTCGGGGAAGTCGCAGTGGTCAAAGCTGGCCTGCAGGAAGTTCTTGGCCGCCGACTTGTACTTCTTGGTGGCGAGCTCGGCCAGACCGGCAGCGCACCGCAGCTTGGTCACAATGCTCTGGTGCGTGTCCTTGGCGTGGCCCTGAAAGGAGAAAGGCAGGCAGGAAGCGCAAATGACTTAAAGGTGTAGAGTTCGTTTGAAGGTGCTCCAAAGAAAATTCAAATTTCTGCTCATGGTACAAAAATCGATTGTTTGGTATGTTTCGTTCAGCGGTAAACGATACATTTAGTATTTTTGGTGTCTGCGCTGTAGACGACACCAGGCTGTGTTGAAGCAAGCGCGTGCCTGCTGGCTTTGTTGCCCACTGTACGGACACCTGCAGTAGCACTTGAAAAAAAAAAAAACGGTTCTTTCTTTTCCTTGCCTGACATCCGACTGAAACTAGCGACATCAAGATTGAGAAAGACTCTGTGATCGCCGTTTGGAAGTGAGCTGTGCTGCAGCTTAGCCCTAGAGCGTGCTTGTGAAAACAGCGGATGGTCACGACACCCGTACACTTCACCTTTCAGCATTTCCTAGCTCACAAATGTTCCCTTTCTGGAGAAAGCAGCCTCTTTTGGCATTGAAATGCCGCAATCAACACCAGCCAACTACAACTTGTCCTTAGCGGTGCTTTAAGACAAACACACTGGAACCATGTGGGTCTGGTCATCTTGCCAGAAGTTCAGCTCAACAGCAGCCGAGATGATGCCAGGTTGTACAACAGAGAACATAAGAGTGTAGAGTAAATCACTACTGAGCTGCTTAACGCCCAACAGACTTGGACAAGCCAGAACCACCATGAGCTGACTGTCATTTGGGGTTCACGATGAGACCTGCTTGTCATGTTTTCTGGCAATCTCTGCGCGGCTTAACAGGGCTGCTGCATTCTGCCACTTCGAATTATGCGGTCCGTTTTACATAAGAAATTACGGGACTGCAGAAATTCTCCAAATTATCTGGGATTTCGAATTAACCAAGTTCGAACCATCGAGGTTTTACTGTACGCAGCAATGGCCAAGAGCAACACTGATCAGTGTTTTGAAAGCTGCATCACTCACAAACACAAATGAAAACCCATAAAAGCTATGCAGACAGGCAAACCTGAAGTTTAACTCCCTGCACTGACATGTGGGCTTTTCTCATTTCTTCCTTTGTCTTTCAGCATGGTAAACTTGATCACCAACCCATTTTTTGGACTGGCAAGGATAGGAAACCAGTCCAAACAGTCGTGCAGTGCTAGAAAACGAACCCTTCCAACAACTCCAGCGTTTTAGACGGTTGCACGAAGCTGTCACCATAATTCAGCTGTCCAAATTTTTTGTGCCCAAGAAGTTGGTCACAGGCTGTACCTCAACAAGCAACTGTGACCATTTGCCCACTACAACTGAAGCTACCAAGTAAACAGCCAAAAGACTCAACATTATTTCATTCCCTTTTACTAGTTCAGTTTCTGTCACTTCAATTATCAAACACTAATTTTACTATTATTAGGAAGGTCCACGTACCTCTGCAAACTCTGGGGTAGCCTCTGCCTTGTTGACGTATGTCAGGACATGGGACCAGTTCTGCAAGTAGATGCTGACCTGGGGAGAAAGGAAAAGAACAAAAAAATTAGCTGCGGTTCAACTACTGCTGAACCTGGTTAGAGAGTGAAAGCTGTGGCATATAGGGCAACAAAACGCGGCTTGGCTTCTGTAACGTTGAGTGCGTTCCGGACTCTGGATAGACAGGGCGCCAACCCTGCCACCCTGACAGGTGGCAGTTAATGGTTGATTGCGAGAGTTCGCTCTCCCAATGAACACTGCGCCCTCTTGCAGCAGTACCACGTGTCTGCCACAACTTTGTCAGCGCTAACGCATGCAGCCTACATCTCTCTCTCTCTCATCCTCCCACATACCTATAAACACGATTCAGGTGTCCACTGATCCAGGAAGCCAGTTATGCTTCCTTTCTTCAAAAACCATTGGTCTAGAATGTCAACGCCAATGAACACAACGAACGTCGATGGCCTATGGCTTCACTGCCGCGTCTCTGCCACAACGTTGCCAATGCCAACGCATGCAGCGCACATCTGTTAGTATACCGCCACGTAGCTTAAAGCGACAGGCAATCACCGTCCCATGGGGCCACTCATGCACCTTTCCTTTGCTTTCGAAGCTGGTGCAGCTCCAGAGCAGCTGAAGGTCGCTCAAAGTCAAAGCGATGTGGTCGGCGAAACTCTGGAAACATACCGTAGTAAAGCTTTCACTTTAAGAGGCCTCTCAAGGCAAACAGCTGTCGCACATTAATGGCAGTGTGGCAGATGCAAAGCTGGCACATTTACTCTTCTCAGTACCGTTTTATGCCCGAGGACTGAAGCCTAACTGGGAGGGCAACCTGTGACCTTTGTCAGCATAAGACCTCTCACCCACTCGAGGCAAACTCAAATTTGGCGCCTTCAGCAAAAAAGGAGGTTGCTTCTAAATGCCATCCAGCATCATCTCCGTAACAGTGGGAGTGCATGAAAGACACCCATGTGGCACCTGCTTGTAGAGCAGCTCGGTGCAAACTAGTCACCACCGCTCACAGCTGTGGAAAAGAAATGGGACGCCGTTCTTGTGTGCTGCCCGAGAAAATATATCCGACAGCTTCATAGCAAGAAGCAGACTGATCAGCCATAAAGCATTAACAAGAATAATAAAACAGACCACCACCGAGGTCAAGAAAAGCTTCTGAATGCCACTGCACGGACATGCATCTCAAACCCTTCTGCGGCCAAGCACAAACACGACTTTCCTAGTTCCAGAATGGCAGCTAGAACTTCACTTACGATGTGCTAATTCATTAATCCTACTGGTACCATTTCACACACCAAAGCTCAGTCCCAGCTACAAGGCATGCTGTAGTGGCGGGCTGTTGACCAAGTCCGACCAGCTGGTGTTTTTTTTTACAACAATCAAAATCTGAGTACACAGCGTTTTTTTTTTTTTTAATTTAACACTAGCGTCTTTCAAGGAGTGCCCAACATAGCCAATAAAATTTTCCAGTTCCTCAGCATCATGCAGAGCAAATGAACCATATATTGTCAGCGGAACAAATGCATTTTAAATACTTAGCCTCAGGCGGTCAACATTAACCTTGAGCCCTACACTCCACAGCATGCTTCACAGTCCAAAGAGTTTCCTTTCGCATAGGTATTCAATTAGTTACTAATATATTTATAACTTAAAATATAATATATATATATATATATATATATATATATATATATATATATATATTGTATGTGGACCTAAAAACTTGGCCTAAAACAGTTCCTTTACTTGTCATTTGGAGTGCCACCCTGTTATGATCTATCACAGACTAATTACAACCGGTGGTCTATTGGAGTGACAAGGAGGATACCAACTAAGGGAACAAAAATGTAACTGAGACAGCGTAGTCGGATGTAATGACAAGCAGGAAAAATTTGCAGGGGCAGTGAAGTCAGAGCCGGCACAAGACAGAGGTTGGATGATGATGATGAAAACACAGCCGGCTAACATAGAGCAAGACCAATTCCACACATTTCGGCACTTCATTTATCTCAAAATTTTCCAGTTTTTACGGCTTCCAGTTACTGAGGGCTAAGTGTACTACACCGTTCTGCAACAAATCGGTGTAACGGAGAATGTCAATAAGTGAAGCTGCAGTTCAGTACAGCCATATGTGATAAGAAAGTAAACAGCTACATTTTCTACTAATGAGCTTGCATAAAGAACTACACATTTCTTTTGTGAAACTCCTAGTGACTGGCTGACAACATAAAGACAGTGAGAGACCAGAAAGTAACAAAAACACGAAACCCTGCTTATAAAGGACCTCTCATACAACAGATAAGAACTTTCCAAGCTGCCGCGGTGGCTTAGCGGTTATGGCACTCAGCTGCTGACCCCAAAGATGCAGGTTTGATCCCGGCCGCATTTCAATGGACGCGAAATGTTCTAGACCAGTGTACAGTGCGATGTGATCAAAACTAGGCCTCCACTACAGCGTCCCTCAAAGCCCAAGTCACTTCGGGGCATCAAATCCCATTAAACCAAACCATCCTCTCCAGTACTTGTCTGTTGTTAAAGGGACACTGAGGAGAAATTGAAGTTCGCTTGTATCGACAGAATACCAGCTCCTGATTACAAAAACACCACTCATACTGAAAACAAAGCTCTTGTAACGTAGAAAAGAGCAAGAACCAAAATACAGGTATTGCCGCCACAGGCCAAACTCGCAAGTACAAGCTTCATGATGTCATAGGACAAAACAGTGTTGCTAGAACCAATGGTTCTAGCAACACCAGGAACCGAGAAGCCATGAATCACTGAGGCACAGCCAATGCATGCGCAAATCTCCTTGACGTCGCCAGATGGTGCCACGTGCCCGGCAGCTATGCGCGCTCCTGAAGCATCGGGACCAATCAGTGCCTGTTTTCCGGCGGTAGGCGGGCTACCAGTATTCCGCTAGCGGTAACAAGGTACATGGTATGCTAAAGGTGTCTATTTGCGAGAACTTCGTTGACGACTTCGAGAACGAGATCCATCGTAACGCTGACAAAACGCCAGTGCAAACGTAAGCGAAGCGACTGTAGCGACGGCCGCAATAGCCGATAGATGCCTTCAACGTGCGGCCGGCGGTAGCTTTCTTTTCGGCTGCTGCTAGGCCGCTCTGCTGGCCGTCAGAAATCACGGAGTCTGCGTTACGTCATGCGCACGTCATGTTTCACGTCTCTTAGTCCTGTGTCGTCATAGGAGAATCCCAAGTTTGAATCAGAGCGGCGGGAAAAACTTTTTCAACTTCGAATCCAAATTTCTTAGAAATAAATGCATCTTTCGCTGCCGGCCAAGTGGCAACAAAGCCATGACATGCCGAACTATCGGATTTTACTATAAAAAAAAATATTAATAGAGCTCTCCTCAGTGTCCCCCCTTAAGGAGTTCAACTGTACTCTCATGGGGTCACAAATGGGGATCGACAGATAGGCATACTACCTTGATGACGTTGAGGCACATGTTGACGACGTGCCGGCTGCTGGTGCAGTAGTCACGGGCCCGGGAGAAGCACTTGAGGGCATTGTTGAGGTCTCCGCAGTCCAGGTAGTGGTCCCCCAAATCGTCATGGCCCCGCCTGAAAGGGCAGGCGTGTTAGCAGAGCTCTCATCAGGCCTTCCTCTCGTGGATGTACCCCTGTCAAGCGCACCAGTTAAAAGCACTTACTACCGGAAGTGCGCTTCGGCATCCCAAGTGACTAGGGGTGTGCGAATATCATTTTTCGAATACGAATACTTGGTTCCGAATATCAAATTGAATAATCAAGGACAGACGCATTTAATCACTACAAACATTTATTTGGGCACCCAAGAACACCACCGTTCAACTATCGACGATTAAATGAACACAAAAGGTGTGTGTGGCTGCACAAAAAGTATCAAAGTCTCGAATATTATTCTTAGAAGAGTGGAAATATCAGAGAAGATGGCTAGTACACAGCATTGATTAAGGCTAGCTTGCCATCAGCACAAAAGCACGTTGCCTGGGATGACGTAAAAGGTTGTCGTGAAGGAAGACCAGCTGCACCACACGGTCAGGCAGAAGTATAGTTCTCTTCTAGCTGAAACGACTCCTCCAGCTACAGAAAATGCCCTCTCACTTGGCACTGAACCGGCACGTATTGCGAGGTACTTCGTGCACAGCTCTGACTATACCAGCTTCGCAGGTATAGCCGCAAAAAAGCTCACCAGCGCAGTCAGCTACGGCATGGCCCTTGGAGGAAGAAAGAATTTCCCTTCAGTGTAGGCGCCGCCATGTTGTTATGTATCTGTCGATAGGGCTTGCGGACCGAAATGAACGCCGGTGCTCGCAATGAATATTCGGCTACATATGAATATTTGCATCGGGTCGAATATTCGAAACAACACGAATACTTGGATTTCGAATCGAATTCGAATACTAAAAATATAATACAGTCGAACCCGGATATATCGAATTCGAAGGGGATTGGAAAATAGTTCGATATAGCGAAAATTCGATATACAGATATAGGCTAAAATTGCACTCCCGATCATAACAAATTGTGGCTTACCGTTTGGAACAGCCGCGAATCACATAGTATGGGCACGCAATGTGAAAGCGCTTTATTTCGCGGAAAAAAAATCACTAATTTTGGGCTGCTTTTTCCCCTGGGAAACGAAGTTCAAAACACTGGCCTCGATCTTCTCGAGACTGTCCAGGTGCGAGAGCACAGTGCCTTCCATTTCGCCGCGACAGCGCCGAATCAGGCTAACGCTGACGGCAGTTCAGTGGCTGCGCACGGACGCGTTTCTTCGACAACACAGTTGCCCTCGTCGTCGCTGGAGTCGGCGTCTTGAGCGCCAGTTACCGCTTGAAGTTCTTGAAGTTCGCTGTCAGCGTTAAAGTCCCACTTCGGACGGAACGGCGTCGAGAAAATTGGACAAGTCGCGAAACGCGTCGTCCAAGCACTCATCGTCATCTAAATCTTCCAGACATTCATCTCCGGCCACTTCAAGGCCTGCTTCACGTCGCGCGTTGAAACACAGGCACACACAAAAAAATAAAACACGCGAGGCGCAGATGGAGCGATAAGAGCGAAGCCTATGCGAGCGGCAGTCAACGAGGCTGCGAAGGAACGAAGGAACGACGGAGGGAAAAGAAAGAGCAGGGAGAAAAATCGGCGCTCTGGGCTTCATTTTTTTTTTTTTTTTTCTGAGCTCTCTCTTTTCCCCAGACCCACGAAGTGCCCACGAGCGACCGTTTTCTCTCTCTCTCTTTCCCCAAGAAGCGTGGCTTAGAACCGTCGGCGCGCGTCTCCATGCCGCGCTCTCTCTTCGCTGAGCTCCAATGACCTTGACGGAGCACATGCCGGCGGTACAGGAGGAGCGGGAAAGCTCGCGCCGGTGGGGCGCAAAAACGGGGAACAAAAAAAAAAAAAAAGGGCCCTGCCCCTGCTGACTGACTGCGGAAATGTTCTCTGCTGAGGCGGCTGAGGACCGGACAGGAATGTCTTTGGGGAAAGCGTGCCTTCGAGGGGCGCGGCGTTCGATATATCCAATGTCCGGCGAAAATGGAATTCGATATACAACGCAACTGTACTATACTTTTACACAGTCTTTTCAAGGGGGTAATCTGTGTGTTCGATATAGCCAATAATTCGAAATATGCGGGTTCGATATATCCGGGTTCGACTGTATTCGAAATATATTCGAAAATATCGAATATTCGCACACCCCTACAAGTGACACTTTGGGCTACGCAGTGCTAAACGGGAAAGCAAAGTGCACTCATAGTAAAAAAAAAAAAAAAAATCACAACACGAAATGAGCAGAGTTTTTGAAGAGGTCAACGAAAAATAAAAAAACAAACTTAGAAATTGACTGTTTGACATGATAGCGCACATGAAACGAGCTTAAACAGTTTCTAACAATCAAAACAAAGATTGAAATAGAAGAAAAGCGAAGACTATCCAGAATTTTGACAACAAACAAGACAGCGGCATGCAGCGGACTTGCATTTGATTGCGTACCTTTGTTATGTTTCTTCGCTTGAAGCTATAACAAAAAAAAATGGGGAGGCACAGAGTAGAGCACTATAGAAACAATGCTTATTTGTCTCCTTCATTCTGTGCCTCTCCATTTTTTTTTTTGTTATAGCTTCAAGCGAAGCAACATAACAAAGGTACGCAATCAAATGCAAGTCTGCTGCATGCCGCTGTCTTGTTTGTTGTCAAAATTCTGGATAGTCTTCGCTTTTCTTCTATTTCAATTTTTGTTTTGCATTCTTAGAGACTGTTTTAAGCTCGTTTTATGTGCGCTGTCATGTCAAACAGTCAAGAGCCGCCGCGGTGGCTCAGTGGCTATGGTGCTCGGCTGCTGACCCAAAAGACGCCGGTTCGATCCCGGCCGTGGCAGCTAGAATCTCTTTGGAGGCGAAATTCTGGAGGCCCGTGTACTGTGCGATGTCAGTGCACGTTGAAGAACCCCAGGTGGTCGAAATTTCCGGAGCCCTCCACTACGGCGTCCCTCATAGCCTGAGTCGCTTTGGGACGTTAAACCCCATAAACCATAAACCATCCTTTGTTATGTTGCTATGTTGCTCCGCTTAAAGCTATAACAAGAAAAAAGAAATGGGGAGGCAGAGAGTAGAGCACTATAGAAACAATTGTTATTTGTCTCCTTCATTCTGTGCCTCCTCATTTTTTTTTCTGTGGTCTAGACCATGGGTCCTCTTTATCTTTTCAGCCTCAGGGAACCTTGATGACTTCCAGAAAGAACTGAGGAATGCTGCGTGCCTTGGCTTCCAAAACTTTCTGCCTAACAAGCACACAAAAAGGGCTTGCGAATGCGGATGCCTTCGAAAGAATGGCTAAATTCAGTTGTGACGAGTTTCTGTAACGCAAAACAGTCTGATAAGAGCAACTGCAGTACGCTTGGTACGAAAATAAGGCTGGACCAGAAATGGAGGTTTCAAGGCAGTGTTTCGCACGACAGCCTTAGTTGCTTATGTGCCGTGAAACCCAACACGACATCGTGTCAAAGTGTTGCTGAGCTGAAGTGCTAGCATGCTGTGTAGTCCATGATGCTACAGGAACGACGTGATGCCTCAGCAGATGTAAATGGTACATTATCTCAAGGGAGGGGGATGGGGGTAGGTGAAAATAACTGGGAGTTCTGTGAGAAAAACAAAAACAAAGAGGCACAGAGCGAAGGAGACAAAGATGCATTGCTTCAGTAGTCCTTTGCTTTACACTACCCCTGTATTGTTTTCACCTGAGACCCCCACCTGACTCCGTTTCCACTTTGCTCAAACAGTTCAGAGTAAAGGCCAGCATCAGTTCTCGAATATGGAAACACGATTTGGATTCCCTATACACAACAGCTCATTAACAAACTAGAAGGAGTGCAGCGAAAGGCAATTAGATTTATCTTTAACAAATACAGGACCAGTGATTCACCATCCCAACTACTAAATCAAGCATGTATTCTTACTTCATAGAAACGCGCCAGACTAGCACGACTAAAATTATTGTTCCAATTAGTACATAACACATTAAATGTAGATACTTCATGATATATATCTGTAGATGAATCCAGACCATCCCGGCATAAGCACCCATTAACCCTTAGAGAGTATGCATTCCGAACCGACTGTTTCAGATATTCATTTTTCCCGCTTGCCATAAAAGAATGGAATAGTTTGAACCCCTCTATCACTACTAATACATCTTTGCAGAAATTTGTAACTCTGGTAGAAGAACAGTTGCGCGATAATTAATTGATAATTAGACTAGTACAACAGACCACTCGTATCACTACATATAACAGCATCTGTATGAACACATTACTTACAATGTATAAAATTGCACCCTTTTCTGTGAAAAATGCTCTTTCGTTTTGTGTTTTATTTTCTGTTATCTGTGTTTTTTTTCCCCTACTCATGTAATTACTTGCAAATAACAGTGTTTTTAATGTATGCCATTCCATTTGTATTCGATTTGTACCTTACTATGTGCCCATCCTGTAAAAATCCCAATGGGATTGACAGTATCTGAAATAAATAATAAAATAAAATAAATACAGTAGACTCCCGTTAAGACGAACTCTCTTAAGATGAACCCTTGGTTAAGATGAACAGTGGTGGTCATTTGTTTGGTTTCCCATAGAGTCAATGCAAAAAAAATCTGCTTAAGATGTACACTGCACACGTGCTAATTGGTTAAGATGAACTTTCACGACCAGCCGGGCCCAAGCCATGCAGCTTTACTCGACCATTCGAGCAGTATTTCAGCGGAAGGAAAGAAAAAAAAGCTAAAAAATTGAAAGCTTTTTTGCACCGCCGACGATCCATGCGACGTGGGGAGGCACAGAGACCTAACCACGTCTCCGTTGAAAGGGCGATTCTGTGAAAGCAGAACTATCGCTGCTCCTCCCCTGTGAGGGCACTGAAGGATTTCTTGGAAGGTTAAGTGATATGCCTACGCTTGTAGCAAGCAGACGATTTTCTCGACAGACACAAAAAAATATAACAGACTGGGCAACACTCAACAGTGCCTGATGCACTGCACTAGTAGAGCAGTAAATGCTTATGTTGCAAATATTTTTTTCCTAAAAGACTATTTCATGGCTTTGTTCACATATACGAAGTATTTGGACACACACGCATGCTCGAACATCATTTTAAGAAGCACTCCTAATTAGATGAACTTCTGATAAGATGAACAGTCTTCATGGTCCCTTGGAGTTCGTCTTATAGGGAGTCTACTGTACACTGGTGCAGCTGCTACAGCAACACAGGTACTGTTCGTGGGGGCACAGTGGTGCAGGGAGAAATTCTGGCTCGGCTTCTACCTGATGCTCTCCTTGATGGAGTTGCTCTTGTAGTTCTTGAGGTCCGTGTCGAGCTTCTCCAGCTTGAGAGCCGCCTTCTTGCTCCGTGTCTCGATCCACTGGTTGTCCAGGGGCGGCACCGCTCCCGAGCTGCTGCCGCTGCCACCCGTCACATCAGGCAGGTTCGGAGTGCTCCTGCGAGGGAAGACAACACATACAACTATAACTATTACAATGAAAACGGATTAAGCTAAAACAGACGATTCCATCTGTGGGGCTTTCGTTTGAAACCTTAAGGGGGGACAATGGTCTTGAAAAAAAAATTTTTATTTATGAAGTCACAGTTACGAAATCTTCAAGGAATATGTATTTTTGTGTGCTGGTTCTAAATATGTCATTTAATTTCATGTAAAACAATTCTTTGAGCACTTATGCACTTTTTATGCTAGTATTTTGCGGAGAGTTTTGAAGAAAATTTGCTGCGGGGAAACTCGCTGAAATGTGTGCCATTGGGTTCTCTTGACGCCAAGGAATACAATAAGGGTGAAATTGTCTTCCTGCCTATCATAGAACTGAAGTTATATAGTTTTGAAGTTGTCGCTTCAGAAGTGAGAAGGAAAGTGTGTATTCCTGTTTCTGAAGTGGCAGCTTCAGTACCCCATAACTAAAGTTCTATGATAGCCAGGATGATAATTTAACCCTTACTGCATTCCTTGGTGTCAAGAGAACCCAATGGCACGCATTTCAGCGAGTTTCCCGCAGCAAATTTTCTTCAAAACTCTCCGCAAGATACTTGCATAAAAAGTGCATAAGTGCTCAAGGAATTGTTTTACATGAAATTAAATGACATATCTAGAATCAGCGCACAAAAATACATGTGCCCTGAAAATTTCATAACTATGACTAAATTAATAAAATTTTCTTTTCAAGACCAGTGTCCCCCCTTAACCCTTTAAGGCACTTTGTACACAATTGTGCAGACAGCAAACTCACAGCTTTTTCTGAGAGACTAGTGCAACTAGCAGTGATTTCATTGTTTCAGTCGAACTGAGTAGCCTTCTTGTCGCAAATAAGTTGGTTTTTTGTGCCATGTAGCGAACGCAGTAAGTAATATTTCACTCAACAGTGGGCTAGGTAGCACTTTGTCCACCATTTTTGTGCAGACAGATTTTGTTGCAAGTAAAAAAATTGATTATTTTTGCTCAATTTCGGGCGTTATGTGCATATGCGAAACGCAAAATGATTCCACGATTGCTAGGGTGCTTACCTGACACATGAGAACATTTCGGTGTTACTATTTCTAACAAATATCGCACTTTGTACGGAATTCTGCACATCGTTGTATACAAACTTACCTGCTGGTCCTTCACGCTCAAAAACTAGCAAAGTTCTTTTCTTGAGGCCTAAATATACTACTTAGGTGAAAAAAATAACTGATTTCAATAAAACAAAAAATGGCGTCTGAAAGGGTTAACCTACAGGGCAGATCCCTTTGCAAAAACTATGGTGGAGCAATTGCCAGCAGAAACCGCAAGGCTAACCCTACCTGTAGCTTACAGCATCTCAACTCAACTCTTGCAAAAACTGAAATGAATTGACAGATCATACAGTGAAAACCAGGTGATTACCCCAAGCAACCACCAAAAAAGAAAAGATATATAGGGAGGGAAGGAGGCAGTGATAGCAGTGCACAAAAGAGGAATTAAGGTGACAAGTCAATGTCCCAGGAGGCAAAGAAAAATTTACAGTGCCTGAGTAAGAGGTACAACAAGGTGGGTGAGTGACTTTTCACCAGCAGCAGAGCGCAAAAAATATGCAGCGATCACCATGCGGGTGATTCAGGATGGCCACTTTGACTCGTGCACCAGGAAAGTACATGACGAAAACTGTGTACCATAAAGCCACAGCAATAGAGCTTACAGGTGCGGGCGAAAGTAAATGGAACGTGCTCTTGCCTTCTAACATTTTTGATGAGTTACCTAAGTGAAGTTACCAGCAGTGTGTGTGCATGCTAGCAGGGCACGCCGGTGTGGACAAACCCGGACAAACAATGTTGCCTAATTTCCGACAGGGAAGGCGTGACTGCACTTAGAGCAGAATTATGTGCTCTATTTACTTATGCCCAGTGGTTCACTATCAGTGGTTCACTAAATACATCTTAACTAAAATTAAAGAGACACTAAAATCAACTCCATGCAATCTGTGTACTTAGTAAGGCTCAACTGTATGCCTTCTGTAGATGTTAATGTCGACTTTTGTTTGGCGCCAAAAAAAATGCACAGATTTCCAAGGACATCAGCTGCTCCTGTTTTCCATTGTTGGAATACTCGAAAAAGGGAACCTTTTCCCATCACTTGATTCATATTGCCGACGTCAGGACCACAAGGAACACCACGAACTCCGTTTAAAAGAGAATAGCGCCACAGCCTAGCCTCAGAGATCCGCACACGTAACAGCTGCCGGCATCACCACATCTGGTTGCGAAAACGGTTGGTGGCGGCGATACCTGAATTTCATTTTCTTGGGCCTTTTATACCTTACGAAACTTCGATTTTCAGCGAAAGCACTTTCTTGGTCATTAGAAAGAGTAATATAATTACAGCAGTACAGACACCTGCTTTTATTTGCTGTTTTCTTCTATGCAATGACGCACAAGACATTAGAATACACAGATCACCACGTGGTATTCAGCTACAACCGCTGCTAATCAATAACTGAATTCCTTCTCTCATGCCATTTCGGATCCGTTTTTACCAACAGAATGATGGCTGTGACGCGTAAGAAGGGTTCAGGTCACGTTGGGCATGAACACAACTGCAATATAGCCACTGATAAGTCATTTTTCATCATTCCAGCTCTTGAAGCAGGTTGGCTTAAAGGGACACTGAGGAGAAATTGAAGTTGGCTTGTATCGACAGAATACCAGCTCCTGATTACAAAAACGCCACTCATACTGACAACAAAGCTCTTGCAACGTAGAAAAGAGCAAGAACCAAAATACAGGTATCGCCGCCACAGGCCAAACTCACAAGTACAAGCGTGATGAGGTCATAGGACAAAACAGTGTTGCTAGAACGAATGGTTCTAGCAACACCAGGAGCCGAGAAGCCATGAATCACTGAGGCGCAGCCAATGCATGCGCAAATCTCCTTGACGTCGCCAGATGGCGCCACGTGCCCGGCAGCTACGCGCGCTCCTGAAGCATCGGGACAAATCAGCGCCTGTTTTCCGGCGGTAGGCGGGCTCCCGGTATTCCACTAGCTGTAACAAGGTACACGGTATGCTAAAGGTGTCTATTTGCGAGAACTTCGTTGACGACTTCGAGAACGAGATCGATCGTAACGCTGCCAAAACGCCAGTGCAAACGTAATCGAAGCGAGATGCCTTCAACGTGCGGCCGGCGGTAGCTTTCTTTTCGGCTGCTGCTAGGCCGCACTGCTGGCGCCAGAAATCACGGAGTCTGCGCTACGTCATGCGCACGTCATGTTTCACGTCTCTTAGTCCTGTGTCGTCATAGGCGAATCCCAAGTTTGAATCAGAGCGCCGGGAAAAACTTTTTTCAACTTCGAATCCAAATTTCTTACAAATAAATGCATCTTTCGCTGCCGGCCAAGTGGCAACAAAGCCATGACATGCCGAACTATCGGATTTTACTATAAAAAAAATATTAAGAGTGCTCTCCTCAGTGTCCCTTTTTTCATGCCTCACGTGACCTAAACACCATCAATCGATTGGTGAACCCGAAACAGCATGAAGAAAGTCAATTATAAATTATTTAGCAATCGTACAGGAATACCAGAGGGCGATCTATGTAGCCTAATGCCTAACGATGCATTTCAAAGAAGAAAACATTCAAGCAAAAACTTGGTGCCTGCCGCTCCTGCAAGACAGGCCAACTCCAATTTGTCCTTAGCGCCTCTTTAAAAGGGGCAACACCAAATAAAGTAGAGTGCATAATACACAGGGCAGAGAGGCTACGGTTACCTGGAATGTTAGGCCAGACACCAAAAGGAAACACAGCCAGGCAAAAAACCAACCATGATTATTGCTGCAAACTGACACAGCCACTTTCTGATACTTCTGCCAGCCAGTATTCACTGCCTTGGGGCATTCCTTGCAAACATCACAGTCAGAGTAGCAGCCCTGGACGAGCACCAACTGGGGTTCCACTCACCCCACAGCCTCGGTGAGCCTCTTGTGGATCTCCTGGTACTTGGAGATGTTGTAGGTGTTCTGCACATGACTCAACGCCATACGAAGTGCCTCGACCCGCAGTGATGGGCAGTGATCAGCAATGTAGAGCAGCCGGTAGAGCCGAGCAAGGCCAGCATAGCTGTTGGCGTGTGCCTCTAAATCCTGCAAGCGGTGAACAACACATCAGGGAGGCATAATGCTCACCCGTGGTTAGGTCACAGCCACAGTGATAAAGAGTATTCAAATTCTTTATTTCTGCCTTGTAAAGATACAGACAGCGGAGGCGCAGAAAAAGCTGAGAGACAGCTTGACTAAGCCACAGCCCCCTTTCGCTTGGCAGCAGCTTGATAGCAAGGCTTTTAATACAAAAGGCAGTTGCAAAGCGTGATAACATGTATACAATAATGAGCAGGTACAAGAGAAAACGAAAGAACATTATACAATATTGACACAATATTCACATTGGGTAGACACAGGTAATGGCAGCAAAGAAAGAAAAAAGAGAAAGAAGAAAAAAAGCACAAAACAAAAATCCTACATGCTAGCATACTAAAGCACGCAAAGACCTGTTTGACGAACTGAAAAGGTCAAAATTATTATATATATACGCGTTTAGCAGGGACGGAAGAGTGAACTGCAGGCGTTCTCTACCCGACTTTAACCGTGGGGTCGGGACTATCCATGTCTCCGCATACCTTGTTGTGTAGCTTGCATCTCGGGTATGTAGTTCAGCAAGTTTACGTATGTGGTTTGCATTTCTACGTGTTTCGAGTATAAACCGGACACTCAAGCGATATTTATACAAGTTGTGTATTTTTAGCACACCACTTTGTAGAAAGAGATGTTTGCTTGGCGAGTCCCAGGGGACATTGTAAACATGACGAAGAAACTTTTTCTGAAAAATGTAGATACGCTGAAGACAACTAACCGTAGCTGTGCCCCACATTAGATGGCAGTAGTTTAAATAGGAGTAGAAAAGTGAATTATAGAGGAGTAACTTTACTGTTCTTGGTATGACGTATCTGAGCCGACGTATTGATCTTGAAATCCACTGCTCCCTAGTTTAAACGCACTGTCGCTCTCAGAAGTTGGTTTATAAAGTTTAACATCTCAAAATGATTCGGGTTACGAGGGACGCCGCAGTGGAAGGCTCCAGCGGATCACCTCATCAACTGGTGTTTTTTAACGAGCAGTGACATCGTATAGTGCACGGTCCTCTTCGATGTAGGTGAAATGCCTACATCGAAATGTGACCGCTGCGGCCGGGATCGAACCCGTGTCTTTCAGGTCAGCAGCCGAGCACCATAACCACTGAGCCATCGCGGCAGCTACTCTCAGAGGTGTAAACTACTTGAAATAGATGAACACTAGCTTAAGGACAGTATGCCACTAGTTTTTGCGTTCTCAGATCCCAAACGAGCTCGCTAATCATTGCACACTGCTGCCTAGGTGTGTTTTGGTGCAAATCAAACTGCAGAGAATTTAAAGTGACCTAAGCGTGTTGCTGAACTAAAGAAAAGCATTCTGTTTTGCCAACAGACTTTCTCTGCCTGATTTGATAAAAAACCTAGCAAAATTTTAAGCCTAAGCAAACAATGTCTAAAAGCACAGTCTATAATCCCCATAATAGAACATTCTCAATTAAGCCACATGCTGTAATGATGTAACAGGCACAGAACATAAGTGTGCGAGGGGTGGGTTGGCAGGTAAATGCTTGCAAGAAGGTATCTTGCTAACAAGTTGCATTCCCGCTTTACAAAGTTTGTGGGGCTAAAGGAAACCTATTTACACTACCTTGCAAAAATACTGAATGCCTACAACATAAGCAGAGCATTTCGTGTATTGCCCTGTACAAGACCAACATGCAACGCCATCCTTCTTTCTGCGATGACGCGAACTGGGACAACAAGAGAGCGGTACATCCCCACCCGAACTTTCATGCCTACGTCAATCAAAACCATTACAGTCGAAAACAGAATCAAAAGTCGAGCTCACTTCCAGCAAACAGGGCAGTTCACAACAGAATCTTGAACGTGTAGCGTTACATAAGAGCACAGCCAGCTCACCAAGGATGGATTCTCAACGACGTAAGTCTCCTCTTCGGCGGCTTCATTTTCTTCCGGTGGCGCGTCCACTTGCATGGGCTCGACTGAACTCTGTTGCTTTCAGGCGTTCCAGAGAGCATGAATAAAGAAACGCGCATTATGACCGAGGGTTCCCATAACACCGGAAAACCAAACCTGCCATTCCATCCCTACCTAAAAGCTGTACGACCCGGTCAAAACACACGTTCAAAGGACAGTATTCCACGAATTACGGCGCGGAAATTTTCACGCAACACACTCCACAGTATTTACATGATGGCAGCGATTGCCCCGTATCCCGCACCACGTTACATTGAATGCTACTTTTTCAGACACTGTTGAAGCGGATAAAAACACAGAACACTTCAATAAATGAATTTAAATCAAAGCAGTTCTTACGAACGGCGGCGAGCGATGAACGAAGACAACCAGTGTTTGTAATCGCCTAAAGGAAGCGGTCGGCTCGCACGCGCCAGGCCGGTGGATAATCCATTTAAATGATTTGCTTAAACCTCTCGAGAGCAATTCTAATCGGGGAATAAATTTACGTTACGCTATACTAAGCTAATACAGAATGATTCTTAGGCGAAATGAAATTATATGGGCCATCCTCACAAATTGAGCTCCCAACACTGCACGAGACCTTTGTCAACCCGATAAAAAAAGATGTTTACCTGGAATAGCATATTTTGGTGAGGAACGGGCTGTGGCATAACGAGCTAAGATAGCAGGACAATTAGGCTCATCGGTGTACTGTTGCCGCGGCTCTAAGCAGCTGTGAATGCGATTCCACCAAGAAATATGTAATACAACAACCTATCCACTGGTCGTTGCAACCCTCACCAAGTGCCAATGAGCGATCGCAGCGACAAATGCTACTAGTGGTTGCGAGAGAAACTATTTGATGTTTACCGCGGTAGCGCTTTGCAATGTAGTTTGGTTTCGGTTACGGTTTTCTTCACGTGAAAGGAGCGTTCACGACTTAGTTGATAACTTAACTCCAGGCATTTGACAGTTACAGTTAAAGAGGACTTCAATACTTGTAATAACACACCTAGCCTACGGTCTTTGTTGCTGCTTCTCTCTTTTTCTTCCTGAAGACGTTTTGAAGAATTCCTCTCTTCGTCATGGAACCTTCGTGTGAAGCCCTTGCACAGGATGCATGGGAAATTTGAAATTATCGAACAACGTGTGTCTGCCAGTCGGCTTATATGTCTTCATAATACAAAGTCTATCTTGCGTCATTCAATGTGGCTCCGTACGTTCGCCGCTTTTCACACTGTATCGTGGCTTTCTCCTAGCTTCTACTGATTCGATTCTAAGTAAGCACGTGTCCCATGAGTCCTGCGCTTTCATAGGCATGTTATCAGTTAAAAGGAAGTGTCTCACAAAATTTTAAAACAGAACTGTCACTAAAAGCATGAGCCTCGGCACAAGTGTCTGGCTGGACACGATATTGCTTGCACGTTTTTCAACCGAGCCGTTCGAGGTGGGCCATGCGACTCATAAGCAAATAAAAGAGCTAGGAGCTCGATATCGTTGCATCATACCATCACAATACATAAAAGCGCCACTTAGAGAGCGTAACAAAAAGAACGAGCGAAGAACTGAAGCCGGTCGTTTTATCGATTCTATAGCGTGCTGGAATCCAGCGTTTAGGTGACAAACACGTTCGTTCTAGCGTGCGAAAGTGGCAAAGGTAAGCAGGACATAGCACAGCTCTTCCCCGCCCCATTGATTGCTGGAGGGAGGACCCGTTTGGCGGCCTCCCGTCACGCCTGTGCTCTGCGTGCTGCGCACTTTGGGAGGCGGCGTCGAAAAGTCCGTGCGCATGATCTTACACGTGCCTCTACTGCGAGGACTATTGTGACGGCCATGTTTGCTCCTCCAAGAAGGTAACCGTTACGACTAATTTAACTAACATTAAACGCGCTTTTAGATGTAGTCATTACGTGCTCCTGAAAAGGACGTTAGTTGTTTGCGAATGTGCAGCTGTGGTCGCCATAGCATTTACTGTCGTTTAGGCTTAACATTCAGCTGAAACGATTGCACGTCGCTTAAAGGGGCTGAAGAGGGCAACGCATCCCCCAAATTACGAGAGTGCGAAGGAAAACGAGAAAGACAAACATCGCTGAAGTTATATCCGTGAAGATCATGTACTAACAGTGTTTTTTTTTTCTTATATCTGGTTCCTCAGATCTGTTAGCTCAGGAACGTTCGGAGCTTCTGCGTCGTCGGCAGTGCGACCAATTTACCATACATGGAGCAGGTAAGCAGGAGTACACCAAAAATAACCATCAATTTTTTTCGTTGCCTATTTTTTATTTTTTGGCGCAGAAGTCAAAATGGAAATGAAGTTTCACTGCCAACTAGTTGAAAATGCACCTGCTGTATTTGTCTGTTCAACAGTCAGAGTACGTGTAACGTGCAACAAAAGAAAAATGTCAGCGATCGATCCTTCATGTCGTAACTGTCATTTAGATGCAGACCCAGTGTTTGAGTGTCGCTCCCGCAAAATAAACGTTCTGGAACAAGCATTCCTAAAGACATGCCCAGTTGATTAGAGCCGCCGAGCATTGTTTGAGCAGCCTTCTCTACCCTTATACGTTATTGCTCTTACACAGTCGAGCCCACTTTTAACAAGCCCGACGGTCGTGCAGATAGCGTTCGCTGTATCAGAAGCTCGTGTTAACCAGAGAATTCGTGCCCATGATGGCGAACAAAGACTGCCTCATTGTTGTGATATTTTTTCCCTTGTAAATTTAATGGTTTGAAATTATGCTGCATTTGTGTTATCTGCATTGTATTATTGTACTTCCCCATCACTCCAGCGTAAAAAAGACGAGCACAAAGGAAGAAAACACTTACGACACGGACAAACGCTGCACTCACAACTGATTTTATTTCGCCAGCAATGGGAAATATAAAGATTCCGCCGCGAATGCGCGCGCACGAAAGTACACATGCCATGAATAACAAAGATACATTATTAGCCCATCAGATACATCTTATCGTGTGGCAGAGAAAGGATCACATTCCGCTTTGTAGAAATGAACAGAGGTATCGCTTACGCAAAGTCACCCTTTTTCTTTATATGGTACGCTTCTAGTAGTTCACGTGCAGTTTGATCTTTGCTTTTGCCTAGAATCCTTGCACCGTCAAAATGAGGCGAACAATCCTGGCAAGACCTGCAATGTTTTACTAAGTTAACATCTTCATCATTCTCAAAATTCCTTTCATGCTCCCTCAATCGATCATTGACACATCTGCCAGACTGGCCGACATAGGCTTTTCCGCATGACAGTGGAATTTCATATACCACTCCTGACTGACACTGTACATGGGGCTTGGTATGCTTTTTCCCGCATCCAGATTTTTTAACCTCCTTACCGGAGATACGAGGGCATAGTTGGCCAAGCTTTTTCGGAGCCGAAAAAACGAGTGGCACCCCAAACCTGTTCGCTACTTTTTTCAAGTTATGCGAGACTGTGTGCAGGTGGGGGGAAACTTCCAGACGCACAGTGCGCTCAACTTTCCTCGTCTTCGTGGACGTCGTGCTCTTCTTTACCTTTTTCAGGAGGGTTTCGACAACGACCGTCACGATCGACTGAGGGTAGCCCGAGTCCAATATTCGTGCCAATTGGCCGTCAAAGCTGGTCTGCATTTCATGTTCGCACGATTTATCTGGGGCAGATTCTAGGCAGAAGTTCACAATGGTTCTCTTTATTATTTTAGAGTCTGCAGAATCATATGGTAAAAGTCGTTTTTGCACACGTGGAGAGTACCGCCAATACACGTGATCCCCACCGAACTTTAAACGAATATCTAAAAACTGTAGAAATTTCTCTTTTGGAACTTCGCAAGTGAAGGTCAGTCCCTTTCCATGCTGTTTATAAGCGTCTAAAATCTTGTCAGCAATAGCGCAGTAGTGTAAAGGGCTCTGCTTGTCCAATAAGATAAAAAAATCGTCAACATAACGGTACACTTCTGTGACCTCGTCCGGTTTAACTTGAAAAAACTCGCATAACTTGAAAAAAGTAGCGAACAGGTTTGGGGTGCCACTCGTTTTTTTCGGCTCCGAAAAAGCTTGGCCAACTATGCCCTCGTATCTCCGGTAAGGAGGCTACAAAATCTGGATGCGGGAAAAAGCATACCAAGCCCCATGTACAGTGCCAGTCAGGAGTGGTGTATGAAATCCCACTGTCATGCGGAAAAGCCTATGTCGGCCAGTCTGGCAGATGTGTCAATGATCGATTGAGGGACCTTGAAAGGAATTTTGAGAATGATGAAGATGTTAACTTAGTAAAACATTGCAGGTCTTGCCAGGATTGTTCGCCTCATTTTGACGGTGCAAGGATTCTAGGCAAAAGCAAAGATCAAACTGCACGTGAACTACTAGAAGTGTACCATATAAAGAAAAAGGGTAATTTTTGCGTAAGCGATACCTCTGTTCATTTCTACAAAGCGGAATGTGATCTTTTCTCTGCCACACGATAAGATGTATCTGATGGGCTAATAATGTATCTTTGTTATTCATGGCATGTGTACTTTCCTGCGCGCGCATTAGCGGCGGAATCTTTATATTTCCCATTGCTGGCGAAATAAAATCAGTTGTGAGTGCAGCGTTTGTCCGTGTCGTAAGTGTTTTCTTCCTTTGTGCTCGTCTTTTTTACGCTGCAGTGATGTGGAAGCAAAGTAACCAACTTGCCCAGAAGCTCGTTTTACTAAAGTATTATTGTACCTGCGACTTTATTGTACTAGTTGTATATTAATCTCCCCTCTCCCCCCTGTGATGTCAGTTGGTGCTGTGGGTAAAGCGATAAATAAATAAATAAATAAAATAAAGTTGAAGGGGTCTAGCTATTGCTTCGTTATAGCCCGTTTCGTCAGAGCTTCCAAGGGGAATCATCATTCTTCGTTATATCCATTATTTCGTTATAAACCGTTTCGTTACAACGAAGTTCGACCGCGATACAAAGTCAGACAACAGTGGCTTTTATTTCTTTAGAAATCCGCTAAGCGCAAGTCTGTTTCTCCAAAGCAGGCTTTATCACGGCGCTTTCGAAGCTTTCCAGCGTGGTCATATGCTGCTCGCTGAGACGCTTGCTGACGACAATCTGCTGTCGACGCATGATATTGCTAATCGCGATTGAAGCGTTCACGGCAGGCGCTGATATGTCGGTGTCCTCGTCTCCGATAATCGGCAGTTGTAAGGATGCTGCATGAAGCTACTGCAGCGCAGTGGACGTGCACGCAGCACTCACCGTCCGCTCTTGGCATTCTGTTGGCTCAGAACGTAGAGAGCTGATTGGGCAGGGCAACGCAGGCCCGTTACGAGCTGTGCCATCCAGGTACTCGCATTCAAGCTTTTCAAATCCCTGCCATGGTTGATCGTCGATCGCGGGTAGTATAGTTTCGCTTTCAACCTGACGCTGTCTCGCGGCCGGCGGTTACCTGCAGTAACAATGCTACAATGCCCATCTTTTAAAGCTTTTTTTTTGTGCGTGGGGTGGGGGGGTGGCCACCACGATGTTTCGTAAAAGGAGGGAGGGGGGGGGATCGCGGAAGAAGGGCGAGTCTTTGCTGCTGCCACCACGCTGGCGGAATCCGCGCATTTTTCAACTTCGGGATGGAAGGGGGGGGGGGGAGGGTTAAGATATTTTCTCCTTGGTGGCTCCTCGTCTCGCTCCCTTTAACCGAGTGGCCATGGTTTATTCAGTGCCATTATTATTGTTATTGTTATTATTATTATTAGGGATTCGATCATTATATATATATATATATATATATATATATATATATATATATTAGGACGACGTACGCTAGCCCTAGCTCAGGTGCTTTATATATATATATATATATATATATATATATATATTCAATTTTCCAGATTTTCGAGAACGAACTGCTATCCTCGGAAAATGGGTACTGCGAACTGTTGGCCTCTGCAACAAGTGAAATTCGTAAATCGCATTGCTTTAATCGGTGGCCTCAGTCCAAATTTCCTAAATTAAGCTTCGATGGTCCCCACCTCATGACACGGTCATAGCATGCGAACATTGATAGCAAAAGCAAGAATCGATGGCCACCTGGAGGCATTATATGGGCACGTCTGTGCAGTGACTGCCAAACTGTAGTTCGAACAGCCTTTTTACACGGAATACGTGTGAGTAAGGCTTACTGACGCTTCTTCGAAGTTTTCTAAAGAGTTGTCGTGAAGTAATAAATAAATAAATAAATAAATAATGCATGCGCTTCCATGTACGCTGCCTCAGAGAACTCTCTCCAGACTATACTAATATGAGCTGCGTTAGTTCCGCACTTGAATCTTGCGTCACTGAAACGAATGAATGTAAGGGTTCATCAAAGCTATCTTGAATATGCTGATATCGCTGAGGTCGTTTGGTTGCCAGAATCATAAGCGGCTAGCTCACAAAATAATCCTCGGAAAAATTTCTTTACCCACTTCTAGGCAGTTTCTACAGACTGCAACAGAGTCTAAGGGCTCCGTATTGCCATTTTCAAAGTCGCTTTCATTCCTCTATCCAATATTGCGCGTGACAGCAAGCTGCCATTATGCAAACATTGCTTCGAGGGCCTCTTCATATTGCGTCACCGTAGCTTCGGCTGTGGTTACAGCTATCTGTCGTGAATGGCATCAAGGAAAGAAAGCGACAAAGCATACAACAGGATGAATATGCTTCGTGTTCATCAACCACCTTTTTTTTTTGTGTGTGTGAGGTGCGCCTTTCAATATCATCGTAATTGCCAGCCTAGATAAGTCTACCGGAGAACAAAAGGCCTCTTTAACACGGCCTTTTTGTGCCTGCGCGCCCATTCTCTGCCTCCACTGTTTGAATTCAATCGACCAGCTTCTAATGCGCATGCTCAGTTTATGCTGATTACAGGAGCAAGCGATAGGTGGCGGCAGCTGTCAAGCGTGCACCTGAGTCGCGTAAGCACGCGTTTTTGTTTTCAACCAGTTTTATGGGTAGTAGACGAAGTTCCACACACTCCCCAGAGGGCACCACATCCTGTGAAAAAGACAGAATCTTGTTTTCCCAGCTGGCTCTTTGATGGACTAAGTCTCTCTCTTAATGTGAAAGCCTTTAATGCCTCATCGTTGTCGACAGAAAGTTGTCAGCAGAGGTGTCACGCTTTTCGGTTGGTCGAAATGGTTATGACGTCAGAGTGCGCGGATTCGAAGTAATGAGGTCACCCACGGATGCTTGACGCCCACATTTGGAGCACACGACAACTAATAAAACAGTTGTCCGCTCCGACAGGGGGCGTAAGGCGTCCGCGGGTGACAACATTACATACGCCATTACTGCGAACAGAGCCATGGGTACAACCGAACTCATCGAAGCAGTGAGAGAGTCGTGCTAAAGAAGCAGTCAAAGTGTGTAGTAGTAATGTGCAGTGAAAACGTGTAGTCAAATAAAGCACTAGTACAGCACAAACAGTCTCACAGTCAATGCCAAACTGCGCCAGGAAAGGCTTTCGCCTTGCAGCACTTTAAAGAGCCAAAGTGCCCCCTGAATTTTGTTTGTTTGTTTGTTGTCAATTCCACTCTGCTACCCGATGGAACCATCGGCTGTATCTTTCCTTCGCATTATTTTTAAGTCCTGTTAATACACATTTTCTGTTCTTGATTTCCACGATACTTCGCCAATCTTTGGCACCCAAAGTAGGGAGTGCGTTGATTATTCGAGCGCGTTAACTACATATGGATATTTCGCGCCCCATTCCGCGAAACGTCTAAAAAAAAGCGTTTGAAATCTCATCTGGCCCAGGGGACTTTTTTACATCCAGGTCTAACGACAAGTTACGAACACCAGCGTCAGAAATTACTAAATCAAGAATTGAAGGCAAGGGCATGTGAAGCTGTGGAAGACGGCCATCGTCTTTTGTAAAAGCAGTTTTGAAATGTCCACTGAAGGCTGAACAATTTGCAGCATTATCACACACATCCACACCATCAACCAAAAATACAATGGCAATGCGAGAACTTGGGCTAGGCTAACCTTTCGCCAGAATGGCTGAGGAGATGTCGAATGAGGGTTGGAACTACTGTGCTATAATGTTTGTCTTCGTGATGCGTAATTTTCAATTTTAGTTCTAGGATTACCTTCTCTATGAGGGGTTTCAGACTGAAGGAACGGGAATTTTCAGATCTCTTTTTCAACCTTTTAAGCTTGCGCTTTAACGTGTCCGAAGTAACGCTGCATTTTTACCATTTGTTGACACAAACTGTTGAATGCATTAAAAAGCAACGTGTTTGAACAGGAACTACATACTGTTTACATTACATTCACTCGTTCTAAATGTTTCAAAGCGAAACGCCAGTAAATCAACAATTGATTCATCAACAGCACGAAAAAATTTGGAACGAGCTCTATTGCATGCATTTCCGTAAGAGTACCCTACAATATTCAAATTTTCAAAATTTTTGTCCTAGAATGCTGGAGATGAAACCGCAGTGCGGAGCTAAAAATATTACCTTTAAAATGCTACTGAGCTAAATGCAAAACTTTCCTGAATAACGACAAAAACATCTAAAGAACATAGACAACTGTGTCGAAATCCGTTGCCGCTTCTACGTGTAAGTTATATGCTCATTGCATTTTCCTGTCCGTTCACGTGAAAAAAGCGCGCATAATAACCACCATGCAGATTTAGAGCAACAAAAGCGAAGGACAGGGATGAATAGACGATAAGAGTGCTGACTGACAACTGCTTGCTTAATTTATTCAAATACCCCAAGGGCCCGGGTGGGCATTACATGAGGGGAGGGAGGGGGGATAACAATGAAAATAATGAAACAGTATAAAATTACAATAAGTACAAAGGTCGTAGCTGCAGACACCATAACAAAATACACATAAAGCACTGTAAGCATACTTGTTCATCTGAGTGCGGTTTACACAATAAATACAAAACAACGGAAGGGTCAAGACTACAACTCGAGGTAGCGTGTCAGAAAGACTTCGAATTTGTCGTGATCATTGAGGAATGCAATGGTGCGAGGGAGCTGATTACATGACGGATGGAGAGGAGGAGAGACGAGTGAAAAAAAGAGATTGGTTCGAGCAAAGATAGGTTTCACTTTCATTTGGTGATCAATTCGTGGAAAAGCGTGACGGTCTGGTGTGATATGGCACATAGCAAAGGAAGAGTGACTATGATATAATTTTTGAAAAAAGGATAGAAGTGGAAACATTCTCTGTCTTTCGAGCGAAAAGGTAAGTGCAGGTTTTTCTTATTTCTGTTACACTCGATGTTCGCCAATAGTTCTGCGATATAAACCGGGTGGCTTTATTTTGTGATATATAAATAGACATAATATATAAACAGGAAAAGCACGCGAACACGTGTTATAAACCACAAAAACGAATTCTAGAGGCCCGTGTACTGTGCAATATCAGTGCCCGTTAAAGAACCCCAGGTGGTCGAAATTTCCGAAGCCCTTCACTACGGCGTCCCTCATGGCCTGAGTTTCTTTGGGATGTTAAACCTCAATAAACCAAACCAATATTTTATTGTCGTTTTCTTTGCGTGAACAGAGCAGACTCCAGATCCATGGACTCCATCAAGCCCATGCTGAACAAGGCTTACAGCCAACACCGGGACCTGCGGATAGCCAAAACGCACAGCCCTATAAAGCGGTCGACCTTCGGCTCCAAAGTCAAAGCTAAGTGAGAAGAACGTCGTACTTACTCTTTCTTGCTGTTTGTTCGGCATTTTGGACTGCAGCACTGCGCTTAAGAAAGCTGGAGGATAGTAGAAAACTATTTCTGCGTGATTTATTTTTCGTGTTTATTAATTTTTGTTGGCAAAACCACGAGATTGCCGGTGATAATTACACTCTCACTTTGGATATCGGTTAGTCGCAGAACGTTCATACAAAAACGGCTTTCGTGCATTTCTCAGCTGCTCAAACCGGTGGCTTAGCCAGAAATATTTTTCAGGGGGTGTTATACGCCGCCGGTAAAAAAATAAATAAAAAGAAAGAGAGCCTCAATGATGAGCAAAGGAAAAAAATAGTTTTCGGATAGCTTAGGTGCTGATCCGGAGGTGTTGCTGCTAGCTGTCTACGTCCCTACGTCTATGTACGCTAAATGCAAGCGTTTTGTGGGAACTTACACTAGCTGTTACCTCCGCACCTTTAGTTCAGCGCATGCAAACGCTGACGCAACGATAAGTTCAGCTTAATGGCGCCATCTGGTTTTTAGAATAGGAACCATTTTTGTCAACCAACCGACAATTTTCATTTTTACATTTTAGTATATCGATGTGGTGTGTAAGTAGCATTATGCAAAAAAAAAGGCCGAAGAGAGGGGGGAGGTATGCCGTGCTCAGAAAGTTTCGGGGGGGGGGGGGGGGGGGAGGGGGGAGTGTGTCCTGTCACCGAAACACCCGCCTACTTCAAACTATCTGAAACTCGTTGCATTTTGCATCGAACCTTCATTGTGCTCAGTTTCTCAGGTAATAAGAATAGTTACCCGAAGCTCAAAATATCGTCAAGTGTTCGCGCTCTCCTGCGTAACGCGCTAAACTCAGTGAAAGCGCGATAAAGCCTAAAACCAACAGTAAATTCTGTGACCTACAAACTTTATGGTAACAGGGCAATCCACAACAATCGCAACGTGCGTACGGTAACATGCCTGGGGCTGGCTACGCGATCACACAAAAACATCACGTGACTGTTCACGTGGCCGGACGTTTACGGTCTACGCCTCCGAATCCGCCAAGAAATGCTCCGTATAGCAGCTTTCACTGTAAAAAAAAACTTCACTGCGTAAAAAAGAAGTAACCGCGATTGAGCACTCTTGAGGCGCAAACGTGGTTGAGACGTTTCCCGATGGGCACTGAACCTCCCACGGACGTCCTGCAGACATCCTGAACATCCGCAGGACGTCAGGACACCCCATGAACGTCTCGGACATCCGCAGGAAGTCCATGGAAGTTTCAATGCCCATTGAGTTAGAACAGTGCTAAGTGCTGATTCATCTAGACCTGTTCTTCGGGTGGGGTACACAGGCTGCTTGACCCGCTGTTCCTGATCCGACTCCTGATCACGGTGGCTTGCGTGGCTGGCTTCACGTACCAGGCGACCGACTTCTTCATCATGTACTTCAAGTTCCCCACCACCACCAACATCCGCGTCGAGTCCATGAAGGACCTCGTCTTCCCTGCCTTCACCGTCTGCCTCAGCAACTGGCAAGAGTCTTTTTGGGCTTTACGCCTTACGTATATACTCTGAAGTCGAGAGTGTGACGGAATCCCGTCTGGCCGGGGGGATACATTTCAAAACACAGAGACGTCGACCAGTAAAATGAAAAATTGTAATTGACGTGTTGGCACCCAGAACGGGGGCCCTGTGAACAAGGCCCCCGCTCATTTAAGGCATTTAAGGTAACTGCAGCTGTCTGGACGAAACCAAAGTAATTTTGTCTGCGTGCCCGCATCCAGGAAACATTCCAAAACTACTCCTAAGACGCACAAAAAAAAAAGATTGCACCTCTGACTGATCGTTTCGAATATTTAATAACAAACTGGTCGATGAGAAAAGGGTCTGCGTTGAGGTACAGTTGATGTGAAAAAGTGATGGAATTTGTTTTACGTTTGTTCATTCAGGTAGAAGCCATGTTCACGTGGAGAAGTGTGAAGTAGCAAGAATAGCCTCGAATTACGTTTTAACTAGCATGCTTTTTTCTGCGCTAAAAAATTTGCTTCGAAACATTGGTTCCTTTATGCAGTAAATATTAGGCTGCACACCAATTACGGGAGTAATGTGTAGCTTTCCTGTGAAATTACCGAATGTGACAGCAGCGAATATAACAGCAGCGCAGTTAGCCTATGCTGTTATTGAAAAGAGAGGGTTACATCATGCACCGCGGCTTCGGTCTGGTAAATGAGTTTCCGCGTATGGCGAGCTCTTCCTGATTGCATCACTGTAATGATCTTGCCTTTTTTATCTGCCAGCTTCTGTACTGACCACACACGAGTAATGCGTGCGCGAGAATGCTTACCGCTCGTTTGTCACCAACCAAACATACCGAGGACATCCAGAGAACTTCCGGCATTCAGTCTGAAATGAGAAATGAGTTTGCGTTCTTTTGTTCCACGAGTGTTTTGAATGGATTAAGCCGACAAGCGCAGGAGATACTACTAGCAGAGAAAATTCCGAGGTTTTTAATGCTTTATTCATTGGTATCCTTGACATTGGCATATATTATATACATTACCTTCTTCCACGGCAGGAAATGCAGACAAAGCTGACGGGCCTTCTTCTTCTTCACCTCTTTATAATGGCACATACCCACGTGGGGGGATTGGCCAAGGTGTACTGGCATACATAAGGAAATTTGCTGTAGAAACTTCGTTGTTTTTTCTCATTGCGAATTTTGAGAATAAAAAGCTGCTTCAAAAAAGGTAGAAAATGGTCAACGTTGACGTTTTTGCGAGTCAGTTATTTAGTTTTATTCGCTTTAACCACATTTCATGTTTTTACGCCCACCTCGCTCCACTCCCGCTCGTATATTTGCTTCATTCAACCATCTGTTGATCAGAAAATATTTTCCTGCTGATTAGCCAGCCACCCTACGCCTTTTCGTTCTTGGGTGATTCCCCACCATTTATATGTATGTTAAGGAAAGCCTGTACAAAATTTGGGCCACACTTATTCCCAGTATGTGTGTGATGCCATAAAATAGCGCCACTTGGCGCCTCAGCGCGATGAACTTCCGGTCTGGTGCCGTCACTTCCGTTTTAATCGACGTCACTTCCGCTCTACTGACGTCACTTCCGCTCTACTGACGTCACTTCCAGTCTTTCATTAGTCAAGATTGGTCATATGACTCATACTCATACACATCACACAGTTTCCACATAAATATACACCCCTTGCAGCCTGGTGACGTTACTTCCACATAAAGTTGCCCCACAAAGAATCACGGTATCCCCATATGCCAGAACGCCACTATATACTGCCTGGGCTCCTATATACGGCCTCAACGAAAAATGTACCAACGGGATCTTTGTGCTATGAGGTCTAGAGTATTTGTGCTGTCGCATAGATTGTTCTGTGTGACATGAAATGCAAACTCAGAGAACTGACGCGTCTCCCCGCAGGATCGACATGAGGAAAGTGTGCGCTGATGAGAAACTGAAGGAGCACTGCGCTGGGAACGAGACATCGGTGAGTTGCCCATAGGAGGAGACATGCTATCCCACTCAAACCGCTCAGTGCTGTGGGAACATAGTGTCAGCCGAGCAGATGCCGTATTGAAGGTTCTGTCTGCACCTGAGAGCGACCGCTGGCAGACCAGGAGTCCACAATGGTCAATCCAATGCGACAGGCGAGGCGTCGGCCGACCGCGACTCGTGTTGAAGTGACGCCAGCTGCAATCAGGTTGCTCGTGGGACGTCAGTCAATCACTAGAAGCATGGCAGAACGCGGCGGGCTTCTCATGTGACGCGGAAGGATCGGACGCTTGAGCTGAAAAATAAAAATTATGCATACCTCTCTCATCTGACGTGCTTGTTTGGAGAAGCTACGTAGTAGCTACAGGTGCTTTGAGTTAGGAGCCAGTGCTGTAGCTGAAGATGCAGTGCATATGGGGACTGTGCTGAGTGAGCGCGGGTTCATTGCTGTTGTACGCTTACAATCAAGGAACGAGGGTAATCCCAAAAGTAAGGTCTCCAAAGGGCTGCGACCGCAGGCAAACCATATGTGTGGCTGCTCACCATACTGCTGTGTTCATTATTCCCCGTCTTCCAAACAAGCTATGACTCAGCGCGAAAGGGACTGTCAGTCTCGGCATGGCAGCCATTTTAAATAGAGCTCCCGTTTGTCGTTACCGCCAGGTGCGAAGTTCGCGCAGTTATTCGATTTTTGAACACAAAAGGTGGTCAACCAATCGAAATCCATCGCCAGTTGAGGGAGGTGTGCAGAGAGTCGTACATGGATGCTAAAGACATCCTCAAGTGGGGTAGGGAGTTCGCAGCTGGTCGCACTGAAATTGACGACTAAGAAAGAAGCGAGAGACCGTCAATTTCTGATGAGACAGCCGCGAAGGTCAAAGAAATGATGCGGCAAGATCGGAGGATCACACTAGACGAACTCTGCAGTTCGGTTCCTGGCGTTTCTAGAAGCACTATTCATAGGATTTTGACAGCAAATTTGAAATATCGGAAGGTGTGCGCAAGATGGGTTCCGAGGATGCACACAGACGACCATCAACGGCAACGCCTTGACTCCTCCCGCGAATTTCGTCGGCGTTATGAAGATGAAAAGGAGACGTTTTTGGATTCGATTGTTACGGGTGACGAAACCTGGGAATTCCACTTCACACCTGAGTCCAAACAAGAATCACATGAGTGGCGGCACTCCCATTCGCCCAAGCCGCGAAAATTCAAGCGAACACAGTCTGCCTGCAAAGTCATGGCAACTGTGTTTTGGGATCTAAAAGGGGTATTGCTGGTAGACCTTATGGCGCCTGGAACCCACAGTAGACGCGGACAGATATTTTGAGACCCTTAGCAAATTCAGACGGACGATTCGAAATCGCAGAAGAGGGATGGTGAGCAAGGGCGTGAGTCTTCTCCACGACAACGCTCGTCCCCACGTTGCCTGCTAAACCGCCGCTCTCGTGAAACAGTTTGGATGGGACATCACCAGCTTTCCTCCCTACAGTCCGGACTTGGGACCAAGTGACTAAAACTTGTTTCCAAAGCTAAAAGAACATCTCGCTGGAAGGCGCTTCACCGATGATGACGAAGTGAAAGATGCGGTCAAACGCTTCCTCAATGGCATGGCGGCGAGATGGTATGAGATGGGCATACAAAAACTGTCCCAGCGTCTGCAAAAATGCACAGACCGCAACGGCAATTATGTGGAAAAGTAGAAGAATGGTTCGCCTTTTAAGTGATTAGTAAATTTCTTGTAATAAACATTTATTTCGATTTATAAAAGAAAGGGAGACCTTAATTTTGGGATGACCCTCGTATATGCAGAATGTATGTGTTCGTGGCAGCTTTGGGGACTTGGTCGATTGAACAATGTGATGATTGTAGAGGCGTCACGACATCTACAATCTCGGGGATTGACAAGAGGGGGAATGAGTGGAGATAAGGCCCTGGGTGGAGCTTCCAGAGCTGTTTTGGCGTTGTCCAGCCACAAATGAAAACTGCTTAAGACTGAAGCACTTTTTTTGAAAAATCCGGCTGGCAGCGGCGTCCTATAGTTTTTCATGCTGTATGCTCGAATATCGCATCCAAATAAGGCAAACAACAAGCGCGAATTGCCTTTTTTAGCAGAAATATGCGGCCTCTGCCGCGGGGCACGCCGCGCGGCGCGCCGCCGCCCGTGATTGGTCAAGAGAGGTCGTGACATCACTTTGAGGACCGGAGAAGCGGCCGATGCGTATCCGGCGCTGCGCTGAGTGCAGATCGCAGCTTTCCGTGCCGTTGTAAAAGCGAATATGGCGACTATTTTTTTACTGACCTCCAAAGAAAAGGATACTACAGTTTGTTCATTCCACGTATCACCTGAAAACAAAAAAGACACAAGCAAAAAATTCTACGCCTCGCACAAGCATACGCCAGCGTGAAGGATGCGTATGCAGACCATGTGTAAAAGGTGCCAGTACAACTTCGGCTCGTATTCTCGGAAAGGAAGGGGCGCGAACAATACTCAAGTCAATTACAACCACCGGACGCCTCCTGGCTCGCCCGAAAGAGCGTCATCCTAAAGAAAAGGCCCAAAGCGCTGTGTAGAAAAAAATCCTGTTCTCAGTACCCGGCGTTGTAGGTTAAAGCAAGAAAGTATTTCAAGGAAACGATGAAGCCGCACGAAGTTGATGTCAAAATGAGCGAAGCGCAGTGGCCAAGCATGGCGAGGCATGTGACCACAGGATAGTGACTCGAAGCCAAGGCAAATACGCGCACAAGGCTGCTGCTTCACTCGTGGCGCGTTCAGCAGATGCCAGAAAATATTAATCGCTGCCTCGGAAACGTTCGCCCTTCCTAAATTTGCAGTTTAGATTCAGTGAAGTAGTGGCCAACTATGTGTGTTTAAAAGCCAAGCTAGCTGCAACTCGTTCGCTGCCACAACTTGATGAAGAAACCGACTAAGGTTGCGAGACATGGTGTTTTTTTTGCAAAAACTTGGTTGACATTCATTTCTCTGTTAAATTTTCATCCGAAATCAGAGCGTCGAACGCTTTCATTTTAATCGCTTAGATACGATTAAACGAGATGCCGCATATGAAGAACTTCAATGCTTGCTTGCTTTGCTTTATTGTGTTTTGCTTTGCTTGCTTGCTTCGACACGTCAAACCGAGTATAAAATCACTAACCGAGCCTTGCTGAGCACGCCTCAGGTAGTCTGGCCGCACCTAAGCTGAGAAGGTTTGGTTGGTTGGTTTATGGGGTTTAACGTCCCAAAGCGACTAAGGCTATGAGAGACGCCGTAGTGGAGGGCTCCGGAAATTTCGACCTCCTGGGGTTCTTTAACGTGCACTGACAACGCACAGTACACGGGCCTCTAGAATTTCTCCTCCAAAGAAATTCTAGCCGCCGCGGCCCGGATCGAACCCGCGTCTTTTGGGTCAGCAGCCGAGCACCATAATCGCTGAGCCACCGCGGCGGCCCAGCCTAAGCTGAGAAGAGCAACACATGCTTGAGCCTCTATTAGGTTTCTGCAGGGGTATGTTTATAGTGAGCATGTTTCTGCTTTTAGAAGGGGCGCTTCTTCGAAATGGTGGCACGCCTCTCATGCGCGAGGAAATGAAAGGAACTGCGTCATGGTTCAGCCACGACAGAAATTTCCAGAGATCACATTAGGGACAAGCTCTGCATGTAGCCGGTCTCAAGAAAGCGCTTCGAGCAGAGTACGCTTGCTTTGGTCGGCTTGAATTCTTCGTCAAAGCAGCGAGCGCTTGCTCTGCGAGCGTATGATCTTACGGAAAACAGTGGAAGACGACACAGTCGTAGGCGTAGTTGTTCGTGGACACGAAAGCAGAGTAGTATCTCGTGTTGAATCTGATTCTCAAAGTCGGCTGACACGCTTTGTACGTCACAACGCACGCAGTACGAGGGACAACGCATGCAGCATGAGAAACAACGCGCGCTGAAAGCTCTCTCGGGTGCGCCGAAGTATCCCCGGCTCCTCAACGTGACGTCACGTTGGCCGACATGGACGAGGTTTCCCTCTCCGCTGTTCTCCTCTCCTGCGGTCGCGCGGGGCGCGGGAGATTTAAACATCGCGTTTTTAATTGGTGATTGCGCCACTGTTTTGGACAAAATCGAAAAAATAATTTCACAGGCGTGATCAGCAATGAAACTACTTCAAAACCCTAAAAAATTAGCTGATTCGAAAACCGCCTCAGTATCCTTTTAAACAGCAGCTTCAAAATGGTTCGCGACACGTCACACACACTAAAAGAGATGTACAGGATTTAGACTAACAACAGTTGCGTGTAAAATGGCAGTTATCGCAAGAGCTCTCTGTCTCCTGTCTTCAACGTGTGGTGCTTCGAAAATCATGTAGTAGGCCTCAGTGTTGTTGTACTTTATTAGTTGCCAGGTTGCAAGAAACTAATCCCATGATGTGTTCTTGATCCTGAAGGCCAGACCCATCGTGGAGGCCATCAGAGAGCATAAGAACCTGTCTTCGCTGTCTTTCGACACCGGTGACGTTATCAAGAGCTGCAACATGAAGCCTACCAGCGGCTGTGATCCCTTCGATTGCCAGAACGAGTGAGTGAATGGTGCAAGCTGTGTCAGCCATGGCCTCAATAACCCCTATAGCTCTAGATATCAGTCTTGAACTGAGTGACAATCTATTTACCACACCGATGCGCACAAGTCGCAACTCGGGCATAGGCCTAATATACCGACTCCAGAGTGAAAGGGGCAGCGGCACTGTCATGCACATTATCTCAACTTTTTAATGCGAAACCATTATATGGCTCTGTCGATTCAGCAAAAAGTGTCCGCAATTTTATCCGCACTATTACGTCCTTCTATGAAGATAAATGTGCGAAAGTGTGACTGTGACAGATACTGTGTGATAAAAAGTTGCCGTGGGAAAAATTTGGTTGATGAGGTGCAATTAGCGATTTAATTCAACGTGAAAGAACGCGAAATAATACACTTAGACGTAAAAATAGCCATGGGCGTCGATATAGTACATGGACGTCAGAACAGTCACGGACGTCGATATAGTATGTGGACCTTGTGCGTTCGCATGGCTCTAAAGCTGGTCACCGCAGGGATGTCAATGTTTTTGTTACTGGGGATAGCAGCCATTATGGCGATACTTTCTGGCAGCTAGCCGTTACTTTGCTGAACAAAAACACGGTGCACTAATCTGGCAACA
Source organism: Amblyomma mixtum (assembly GCF_055824585.1). NCBI lineage: Eukaryota > Metazoa > Arthropoda > Arachnida > Ixodida > Ixodidae > Amblyomma > Amblyomma mixtum. Next base: position 107,317,747 of record NC_143015.1, read on the forward strand.
GCGATATTCCCGAATCAAGTGATCCTAAACTGGCACCATCATGATGCCATATGACGACCGCTGTTTCCATGAAGCGGATTCTTACTTCACTGCAGGAATATTTTTTAGACCATTGCTCAGGAGTGAAAAAATATTCTCCTCAAAGGGATTTCAACGCTTCTTGAATCAGTGAGAAATAATTAATTTTTATTTTCTTTTTGTGCATGTATTCGTGGCAGTATAACTGATGGTGCCGCAGAACACGACCGCCTCCCACGCTTCACTGTCTTGATCTGAGCTTTTAATCGCACCTTGGTAGTTCTCCGCAGGTAGCTATTTACGAGATTGTTCAAAAAGAACAGAAAAAAGCTGGCGGGGCATTTCAAAAACTAGCAGTGAGGTTTGTCTATTCAAAGTATTCACGTCAAACTAGCGCTACCAGTCTAATAGTTCAGTCAAATTTACAAAGCCTGTCACAGAGAAGAATCATTTCAAGATTGAAGTTTTTGTTCCAACTTCTTCACGGTCACTTCGAAATAGCCAATTCACAATACTTACACCCGCCATTCAAACACTCGTCTAGAACAAACCATATTAAAACACTTCGTCAACCAGTCAGCCGTGCAAATATCCACAGGTACTCCCTGTTTCCAAATGCTATATCATATTGGAATAAATTGCCTGAAGATGCGGTGAAGTGTACGTCCGTGGAACTATTTCTTAATTATATCGAAAAAATTGACTTTTCTGTTTAATTCTCTCCTAATCTTTTTGTGTTTGGGTCAGAGAACATCTCTGTATTTTTGAATTTTTGTTTTTACTCTGTTTGATCAATGATGCACTGTAAACACTCCTGCATGGGCCCGAAAAGGGCCTGCAGTATGTTCAAATAAATAAATAAATAAAATATGATGTGATGCGACAAATCTGCGTTAATAATGGTGGTTGCACATTTCGCTTCTGGAGGGCAGAGGTATACGGGGTTGAGCGACGGGTGGGGGCCTTCTGTAGGGTGGAGATGGGTGCATGATGGGTGACAGTCTACTGGAAGAAGGAGGTGGGTGCGTGTGTGATGGGTTCCTCTCTTTCCTTCGCTGAGGCCTCGGCTTCAGTTTCACACGATGCATGCTGTTGGAGGAAGGTTGGAGGGTAGTCATTCTGTAGGGCGCAGGTGGGTGGGCGGGTAGCGCTTTTGGATGGTGCGGCTTCACTTGCAAAGGCTTCACAAACCACCGATTAGGGGGAATGATAGCCATACTGCCGACGCAGTAAAAGAAGAAACGGTGTTTTTCAACAGAGTGCAAAATGTATTTCATTTGTTGCGTTTATTGATCCTTACCTTGTCATTACTACCCTTGTCTGCTGGAGCAAGAGGAGGAGGAGGTGGAGAGAAGACCCTTATTCGAAACCGGTACGCGTGTGCTTAACAAATGGTCACGTGCTTTGCTTTCGTATGTTGAATGACTCGATATGAGCTGTATCAGGGCACTTTTTGCTGCAGTATACTGCCGGGAAGAATCTTTGATCGTAGTAAGGGGACCCTTTGTAAGCCTTTACCTGTCACAAAACTTTCCCTGCAGATTCAGTTAGGGACAGAAACGGCCACTGCTATATACAGGCACAGCTGACATCACGGCGCGTGGGGGGGAGACTGCTCTGGCAGAAGTGTCATAAACAAGGAATGGTTTGTTTACTTACAGAAAGTTCAGCAGGTGGTACATAGCAATTATATAGCACAGCATTTTTTTGTCGATCCATTGCGGGTCCCCAGCTTCGTCTTGTCAGTTTCTGGGTTTCCCGCTCGAACGCTTTTTTAAGGAGAAAACCGTTAATGCCTCACCGTTGTCGACAGAAGGTTGTCAGCAGAGGTGTCACGCTTTTGACGGGTGTCCACCGAGATATGTGAGACAGTTATAGCTTAACTTTCTTTCTTTCTTTCTTTCTTTCTTTCTTTCTTTCTTTCTTTCTTTCTTTCTTTCTTTCTTTCTTTCTTTCTTTCTTTCTTTCTTTCTTTCTTTCTTTCTTTCTTTCTTTCTTTCTTTCTTTCTTTCTTTCTTTCTTTCTTTCTTTCTTTCTTTCTTTCTTTCTTTCTTTCTTTCTTTCTTTCTTTCTTTCTTTCTTTCTTTCTTTCTTTCTTTCTTTCTTTCTTTCTGTCTTTCTTTCTTTCTTTCTTTCTTTCTTTCTTCCTTTCTTTCTTTCTATCTTTCTTTCTTTCTTTCTTTCTTTTCTTCTTCACCTCTTTATAATGGCACATACCCACGTGGGGGGATTGGCCAAGGTGTAGTGGTATACATAAGAAAATTTTCATAGGATTAAACGTGAATTTTGAAAAATGTATTCATGAAAAACGACAGAAGAATATTTGAAGTGAAATAACAAAGAACATTTTGGCGAGAATAATAATAATTAAAAAAAAAACTCCGAGACTTTTAAAGGAGTTAGCAAATCAACCTACCAGTTGCAATTATGTAATCATGTAGATTCCCACAAATTGAACTCAAAGCAAATCCTTTGGCGCTCGCTCCGAACGATAACAACACTGGCATAGATAACGGGAGCCCTAACCTGGAGAGAGGGACCTCCAGGTAAATCTTTCTCTGAAGTGCGAACTTTGGACAGCAGAGGAGGAAATGGTCCATAGATTCAACGACCCCGCATGAGTCACATAGGTTTGTTGGAGACCACCCACATCTGCATAGGTATAAATTTAAACTGGGAATCCTGCACCGCAGTCGCGTCATTGATACCTCACACTGCCTGGTTTTACACGAACGGACGTTCCATTTATACGCTAAGTGCTGATAATCAGCAGTATTTAGTAGGGGATCACGTAACCTGGCTGATATGTGTTGGAACCGCTGAAACCTGGAGATCGCCAGCAGACTGAAATTCGGGACGGGATGCGTTACTGGCCCGTCAAGAGCTGACCTTGCTAAATAATCAGCCACCTCGTTGGAATGAATGCCTGCATGACCAGGAACCCAGAAAAAACGGACCTCCTTTAAAGTGGACGGGACAAAAAATCGCAGGACGCGGCACAAAAAATATTTTTGGGAAGTTTCAAGGGAGACTAAAACTGACAAACAATCAGCCAGGATGATAACGTGAGATACATGACACGGAATTTTGTGCAAGGCCATTCCAAGAGCCAAAAATTCCGCAAAGAATATGGGGATATAATCTGGGATGCGGACAGAATAGCTCCATGCCAAATCCTGCGAAAAGATGCCAACTGCAGCTTTTTGGCCGCTGACGGAGGCATCAGTAGAAAGCACCACATGATGGGGGAATTCCGCTATATGACCAGAAAGAATGCCGTTTAAAATGTTTGTGGGCATGTGTTTCGCATGAGATGGGAAGATGTGGTCAAAATGGAATTCCACTGCTGCCGGCGTGTCGTCAACCCACTGCAAGGAACTGAGATCAACACCAATCGGGGTTAAAAGTTTCTGCGTTAAGGTAATTTGTGGCATTTTATACCGTGGCCAATGATGGTAAAAAAATAAGGCCTGCTGAGACACAAAAATAGGAGTACTGACATTAGTCATCGGGTCCAACGACCTGAGGAAAGTTCGCACCGTGAGTATTTGAAAGCGGGAAATTAAATCGGGCATACTGGCTTCGAGATAAAGCAGGGCGTTTGAAACTGATTTTGGGAGACCAAGGCAGAGACGTAGAGCGCGCCTTTCCAGTAAGATTAGGGGTTGGACCTTGTAGTTTGCGCTACCAGAGAACAAAACGCAACCAAATTCAAGTATAGGTCTTACATAAGCTTTGTAAAGTAACAATAATGTGTCGCGGTGCATCCCAAACCTTTTATTGGCGATTCGTGTCAGCCGGCCTAGAGCGCGTTCTCCTTTACGCACGTTGTTCTAGATATGAAGGCTCCAATCTAAGGTTGGATGGTAAGTAACACCTAGATATGTAACAGATTCCACTTGCGGAATCAGATTAAAGTGATGGGCTAATGAAATGTACAAAGGCGTGTCTGGAGGAAATACCAGTGTGCCACATTTGTTAACATTCAGGGATAAATTAATACGGTGCAACCAAACTCCAAGAGCATCCAAATATCCCTGCATAATCTGGTAAAGCGAATGGATATCCGTGGCCGAGGCGAAAAAAGCTATGTCGTCTGCATACACAAAAACTGTTATATCAGGACGGATGGGGATGTCACTGACCAAAATATTAAAAAGCAGCGGTGATAGTACCGAGCCTTGCGGCACTCCTCTTGATTGATGGTAAGTATTAGAACGTAGGGTACCCTCTGCGCAGTAAAAGTATCTGTCCTTTAGAAATTCAGATATCCATGCATAAATGTAGGTTGGAGGATGTAACTGCGCAAGTCTGTCAAGTAAAATAGTATGTTCTACACTGTCATAGGCCTTTGCTACATCAAGAGTCACCAAAGCTGAAACTTCTCTTCTGCGTATCGAGAGCCGGATTCTACTCTCAAGATCCACATGCGCGGTCCATATAGAGCATCCGCGACGAAAGCCAATCTGTGCTGGGCTAAGGCCATTAACATCCTGAACATGTTTTGTGAGACGGCTGTGCACTACCCTTTCAATTAATTTGACTAAATTTGAAGTTAGAGCAATTGGCCGAATATTATCTAAAACGTACCTTTTACCAGCATCTTTCCTCAATAAAATAATTTTCGCTATCTTCCAAATGCTTGGAATCCATGCATTGTTCAATGAAGTATTGACAATATCTAAGAGGTTGCTTGTGAAATCCTTGGCTAAAATTTTAATCATACCAACAGTGACACCATCTTGCCCGGGAGCTGCAGGGTGCATCATTGCTAGGACTGAGAGGAGCTTTGACGCATCAACCTCGGTATAATCTGAAGAGGGTGTGATTGCGCGCAGAGGGACATTTCTTTGAGTCTGGAAACGTACCGCTAGTCCCTGAGCAATACTATCCAGGGTTTCCTGAGCCTGTTGGGGGGATAACACTGTTGAAGAATTAAGGTGAGGGACTGGAGAACTCTTGTTACGTTCCATAAATCTATACAGGGCCTTCCGATTACGAGGATTTGAAAGATAAGTGTTCAAATTTTGGTTATAGTCCTCCTTGGCTTTTGCAATTGTTCTTTTGAAAGATGCAGAGAAAAATTTGTAATTTAACCAATTTGCTGGACTCTGGTTGCAGGATAGCCTCTTCCAGGCCGCTTTTCTGCAACGATAGGCCTTCTCACATTCTTGTGTCCACCAGGGAGACGGCTGTTTATTAGAGACTGCTGCGGGCACAGTGAATATTGCATGGTCTACTGCACTTTGCAAAAATGAAACCGCCTGCTGAGCTCTGTCATCCCGGCTAGTACTGACTATAGAGGCAAGTGAGGCGGACATCGAACTTTTATAAATATTGTGGTTGACAAATTTATGGTTTACACAACTATTTTTGTGCGGAGATAACCGGATAGTGAAAGTTATAGGAAAGTGGTCACTAGAAGTACCCGAATCTTCTGTCAACCAGTCAGTCACCTCAAGCCTACCTGCCGATAATGTTAAGTCAATGGCTGAGCGAGCACCGCCTCGCATAAATGTTATATCTCTTGAATTACAGCAGCGTACAGCATTTGCAGACAGCCACGACCAGAGAAGCTGGCCGCAGGAATCAGTGCGACTTCCCCATTCACTGTGGTGGGAATTAAAATCTCCCGCAATAGCTACACTACTTGCGCCAGCCACCAAGCTGTCTAAGCAGTCTGTCCTCTGTACACCTAAAGGAAAGTAGGTATTAGCAATTGTAATATCAGCACACTGCGGAAATGAAATTTTGAGCGCTAAAAGCTCACAGTCAGGGAGAAGAATTTTGTTAGAGATAGATGCCTGATGACATATGTGGTTAGAAAGCATGATTACCAATCCGCCTCCCCTACCAGCATTTCGATCTAATCTGAAAACTCGAAAGTTTTTCATTGAAAATGATTTATAAGGTGATAATCACGTTTCTTGTAAAAGCACGATATCAGGGTTGTGTTTCCGAATAAGTAGTTCGAGATCTGGAAGAGAAGAGAATACAGAGCGGCAATTCCATTGTAACACTTTGATGCCTGCCATGATTACTGACCAATTGAAGAGGCAGACACCGCCTCTTTGAGGATATCAGAATTGGGAAGAAGTTTTGGTGGTCCTTTTCTAGCTTTCATCTGATGAGAACTAGATTTAGATGGAGACGAGGAAGCACGACGCTTTTGCGTAGAACACGACATTTCAACATCTGTTGTGCAGATATCGGTGCAACATGCATTGCTAGGTAGAGAGATGTTAGGTGGAGATGGTGACACAGATTGAACTGCAATAAACTGAGCCAACGCCTCAGAAAATGTGTTTAGCATACGCTCAACAACATTGTTAAGGGCTTTTTCTACAGTGGAGACAATGGAGGCAGTCAAGTTGGACTCAATATCCCCAACAGAAGCGCGCACACGACTAGCTGTCTCAGCGACAATCCGGTCTGGACCGTGTCATCGCCTATGCCAGCCGCCTTCTTTCTGCGCCCGAGCGCAATTACTCCATAACAGAACGTGAGTGCTTAGCCCTTGTCTGGGCAGTTGGCAAATTCCGTCCTTATTTATACGGCCGCCCTTTTACGGTTAAAACCGACCACCATGCGCTATGTTGGCTCTCCTCTCTGAAGGACCCTGCAGGGCGGCTTGGGAGATGGGCATTGCGTCTGCAAGAGTATGATTACACCGTGACTTACAAGTCTGGCAGGTTACACCAAGATGCCGACTGCCTCTCCCGCTACCCCATTGGCCAGTGTGACTTGTTTGGCCCTGCCATCGAAGCCGACCTGTTTTCTATCTCTGTCCTTGCCAACATGGGAGAAGAACAGCGCCGCGATGACGATTTGCGCTCAATTATCGACCGCCTCAATTCCACACCGTCTGATCCCTCGATGCGGCGCTTTGTGCTCTCTGACGGAATCTTGTATCGCCGCAGCCTCAATCCGGATGGCCCCAACCTTCTACTAGTTGTCCCCAAGCACCTTCGTCCTGCTATCCTTCATGAACCCCATGATCTCCCCACTGCTGGCCACTTGGGTGTATCGCGTACATACGACCGTGCGCGACGTCGCTTCTTTTGGCCCGGCCTGTTCCGCTCCGTACGCCGCTATGTTGCAGCCTGTGATGAGTGCCAGCGCCGGAAACGCCCTGCTACTCTCCCAGCTGGCACACTTCAACCTATTGACGTGCCCCCAGAACCTTTCCATCGCGTCGGCTTGGATCTTCTGGGTCCGTTTCCAGAGTCCACCTCCGGCAACAGATGGGTTGCAGTTGCCACGGACTACGCCACCCGTTATGCGATCACGCGGGCACTGCCAACCAGTACAGCTACAGATGTTGCGGACTTTTTGCTATACGACCTCATATTGCACCATGGTGCTCCCCGCCAACTTCTTACAGACCGCGGCCGCTGCTTTCTGTCCAAGGTTGTCTACGACATTCTTCGGTCCTGCTCTACTAAGCACAAGCTCACCACCGCCTATCGCCCGCAGACAAACGGACTTACTGAGCGTCTCAACCGCACTCTGACCGACATGCTCGCTATGTACGTTTCCCCCGATCACCGCGACTGGGACCTCGCTCTCCCGTATGTTACCTTCGCATACAACTCCTCCCGCCATGATACTGCCGGTTACTCCCCTTTTTACCTTTTATACGGCCGCGAGCCCCAATTGCCTTTGGACACGCTACTGCCTACTCCTGCTGCTCCGTCTTCTGAATACGCCCAAGACGCCATTGCCCGTGCTGACTACGCCCGTCAACTTGCACGCTCCCGACTTCTCGCCTCGCAGGCCTCACAGCAGGAGTTCTACAACCGCCGTCACTGCACAGTCTCTTTCTCTCCTGGCTCCCTCGTCTTGCTTTGGTCCCCATCTCGCCGCGTCGGCCTCTCCGAAAAACTTCTGTCCCGTTATGTTGGCCCGTACCGTGTCCTGCGCCAGGTAACCGCTGTCACTTACGAGATCGCTCCGGCCTTCCAGCACGGTTCCTCCCGCCACCTTCAACGTGATATCGTCCACGTCTCGCGCCTGAAACCCTACCTCTCGCCATGCCCCTCAACGTCATCCAGTACACCGTGACGGTGTTTTTCCGGACGGGGGGCCATGCAACGGATATTCACAGAAGACGATGAGAAGGAAGTGCCTGACTGGTGTGCGCGCGCTAGTGTTCGGTGTCTCCTGTGTTGTTCGCTCTGCGCTCCGGTCGCCCTTGCTTGTGACTAACCTTTCGGGCAACGTAACATCTTGAATCCTTCTTCCTGTTAAGAAGAGCGTAAGCATCGGCTCTTGAGCACCGCTTCTTTGTGATAATGTCTAACAAGCTGCGCTCCTCACTGCGTTTTGCGCAGTCGGCATCATCTGCTGGGTGGTTATTGCTGCAGAGGCAACAATGAGGCTGTTCTGAGGTGCAGTTATCCGCAGCATGACTTTCGCCACACAAACGGCAGCGGGTCTCTGACTTGCATGCTTTGCCGCTATGCCCGAACCGCCAACAGTTGGTGCATTGAAGTGGGCGCGGTTGAAGAGTGTCTACACGGTATACAATAGGCCAGATTTTTAGTTCAGTAGGGCAGGAAGTGCCAGCAAAAGTTGTTATCACCGATTCAGTAGCAACACGCGAGCCGTTTATTTCTCTACTGCACCGATATACCGAAAGGACTCCAACACCTGCATCCTGAAATTCTTCTAGAATTTCTTGCGGGGAAGATGCTGGGTCCACACCGCGTACAATGCCCTTGACGCATGCAAGCTGCTCGGGAATGAATGCTTTTACCGGTAGTGAACTGAAAAATTTGCGCTGCAGCAAGTCAGCCACACAAGCGATATCGGACGATTTGCAGACAATGCCTCTACGGCCAAATGGGCGCACTTCAGAGATCTGAAGATAGTTGGAGGTCAATGATGGTAGTTCCTGTTGAATAACTTTGGGTGTTTTCATTTTGATCGCCCCCTCACCGATTGGGACGAGAGCCACAGGAATTGCCTCAATGCCATTTTTCTGGAAGCACTCAAGCGGCAGGCTTTGGGCTGGCAAGCTGGCAAACCAAGCTGCCGACCCTCCACCTGGGGAGGTCAAAGACATCTCACAGCGAAACGCCCCCTCAGGTTCACATTAACCTAACCTTAGCCTAAGCCTGGGCCAAAAACCCCCCAACGTAGAACGGCCTCACCAGTGAAGAGCAATCCGGAACCACCAGGAGAAGCAGAGTCCAGCAGCACAGTCCAGAAGCAGCAGCGTTCGAGCCACGTCGCGTTCCGCTAGCTCCTCATGTACGAGCCAGCAACGTCAGCCCATCTCGTCATGAGCTTGCTTTCATCTTCTAACGGCGCACGTGTCAGTGTTCCAAGAAACGTTGCTGCACTGATGCAATTTTCATTTTCTTCATTACGGCCCCTCCTCTTTCTTCTTTCACTCCCACTTCCTCCCTTCCTGTACGGTGCGGTTCGGGTGTCCACCGAGATGACAGAGAATTGATGCGCCATTTCCTTTACCTCAAAAAGCGTTGCGTTCAAAGGGCAACGCATCGCGCGGAGCGGGTGGTGGGGTTCCGTGGACTCCCTAGCAGCGCTACAACACGCTGTCGCGTTTCACTCCTAAAGGCGTGGTGGTGGTGGTGGAAAACATTTACGTACAGGTATAATACAGGAGGTTATGCATGAGCTGACCCAGAGGGGGCCAGCCCTTACAAATACTAGGTGGAGGTCCCTAGTTCGGGACCCCAGTGGCATCGGCCGCCGCCCAGGCTCGCGCGACCAAGGCCCGTTGGGCCTGCAGGTCAGAGCAGCCGAGCAGGGTCGCCTCCCAGTCCTCCCGGGTTGGGTTGGGGTGAGGGGGGATAGCAGGGTTGCAGGGGCAGGCCCACACCATGTGGTAGATGTCCGATGACTTCTCCGCACAGTGCGGACAGCTGCCCGAGAAAGAAGGGTCGAAGTGTTTCAGAGCTGCCGGGCACAGCAAAGTATTTGTATACAGGCGGAGCAGAAGCCGCTCCTCCGCCTTTGACAGACCTTTACACGGGCGGGGATAAAGACTATGACCAGATTGATAGAGTAAAACGATGTCTTTGAAGGTGTAAGCTGGAATAAATTCGAGTTCCTGATCGTCAGGGTCGGAGGGGAATGTCCGGTGAGAGAGCGCGCGGGCGGCGGCGTCAGCTGCCTCATTTCCCTCAAGGCCCATGTGAGCGGGAGCCCAAACGATACGCCGGTGCGCGGGGTCACCGGTGTAGACGCTGTTTTGAAGAATGCGGTAGGCTAGATACGGTACCCAGCCCTGCTCGACGTTCCGACATGCCCCTCGCGAGTCGGAAATAATTGTTTTTGAATTGGAATCAGATGCAGCCAACGCAATGGCGACCTCCTCCGCGTGTGTTATGTCACGGGCTCGGAAAGTAAGGCCGTTCACTGTTTTGGATTCGGGGACGACTGCGGCTGTGTACCATCCCCCATGGTGGGGGCCTGAGGCATCCACGTAGAATACGCCGGGTTTCGATCCATAGTGGCGGGCCAGGGCTTCCGCCCGCGCCAGGCGCCGGCCATTATGGTCCTCACGATTCATGTTCGCGGGAAGAGGGCGCACGTGGAGGGCGCATCTCCACTGGGATGGAATACGTACGCGCTCTTCCATGAGAGTGGTGTGTTGGATGTGTAGTCGGGCAAGGAGGCGGCGACCCGACGATGTCTTCGAGAGACGTGTGTATTGGTTAGTCAAGTGGGCTTCCCGGAGCTCCCGAAATGTGTTCACCATGCCTAGCCCCAGGAGGCGCTTGTTGGAGGTGGTCACGGGGAGGCCTAGAGCCCGCTTAATAATTTTGCGGAGGATGACTTCGAGTGCATCCTCGTCTTGCTTCCGCAGGTGAAGGTATGGAGTCGAATATAGAATTCGGCTGGTTACAAATGCATGCGCCAGCCGCAAGGCGTCCTTACATCGTAACCCCCCGCGCTTGTTAGAAACCCGGCGGACCAAGCGGCCCACCTGGTCCCCCACCTGACGGAGTTTGGCCAATGTTGTTTCTGACCGTCTGTCTTGATGTATAAAGAGCCCCAGTACCCGGACTTCGATATTTTCAGGGATTGGACCTGTCTCGAGAGACAATGAAATTTTGGCTGTGCACTTTGGTGAGGGGCGTATGTGCACAAATTCAGACTTTTGGGTGGAGCATTGGAGGCCGCAGCGGCGAGCATAACGGTCCACTATGGTCGCCGCCTCCTGCAGGTTAGCCTCAATGTCTGCAAGGGAACCCTCCGTGGCCCACAGGGTGATGTCATCAGCATACAGCGCATGCTGCACACCGGCGACAGCGCCCAGCTGGGCTGGTAGGCGCATCATAGCCAAATTGTATAAGAGGGGAGAGAGCACCGCGCCCTGGGGTGTACCCCTGGTTCCTAAATGAAAAGGGCCGTGTTCTTTATCCTGTATCCGAATGTAAGATTGTCTGTCGGTTAAAAATTGCCGAATGTATTGAAAGGCATTTCTGCCACAGTTAGTTTGAGAGAGGTGGGTGAGAATGATCTCGTGGGTAACGTTGTCGAATGCACCCTTCAAATCCAAGGCGAGTACGACCTTGTCATTATGAGGGCATTCCACGGGGTCGAGGACAGCCCGATTGAGTTGTAGCAGGACATTTTGTGCAGATCTGTGTGGGCGAACCTCGAACATGGTGTCTGCGAATAGGTGTTTGGATTCCATGAACTCGGACAACCTGTCACGTACCATCGTCTCCATGAGTTTGCCCACACAGGAAGTCAGAGAGATGGGGCGGAGGTTGTCCATGTTGATGGCCTTGCCAGCTTTAGGAATGAAGGTTACCAGGGCGGTCTTCCACTCGATGGGTAGTGGCACTTCCCCAAGCCAGATTAAGTTAATGTAATTCAATAAAGACAGGTATGCTGGGTCGGGGAGGTTGGCTAACAATTTGACTGTAATTTTGTCCCGACCCGGAGCGGTGCCGCGTTTCATTTTTGCCAGGGCCGCCTTCAGGTCGTGGAGCTGGAACGGTTGATCCAGCTCAACGTTCTCAGAACCTGCATAAGAGTACGCCGGCCCGCGGGAGTCCTGGGTGGTGCACAAGTACTGGTCCCGGAGCTTGTGCGCCAATTGATTTGTGTTGCCCTGAAAGCTGTGTATTGCTCTTTGGAGGTGTTTTTGAGTTTCCGTGTGTGTTTGCGTTGGGTCAATTAGGGCGCGAAAGAGTCGCCACGTGTTCCAGCTGGACATTTGCCGTGCGGCCGTATTGCATCGGGCCACCCAGTTGGAGTCGGCGAGTTGTGCCGCATACTCAGCCGCTCGTTGAGAGAGCTCGGCGATGCGAGCTTTAAGTTCCCGGTTGTGCTTTTGCCGGCGCCACCGACGGACGAGTCAATGCCGGGCCTCCCAGAGATGGAGCAGGTGGTTTTCCACATCCGAGACCGCCTCTGAGAGCTGAATTTGAGTTTCGGAGGAGCGAAGGCCAGAGACCAATTGTTGTGACCAAGACTGGTAGCCCTGCTCTTGTATGGGTGTGACATTGTTATAATTCTGCCTGAACTTGGTCCAATCTGGGAGTCGGGCTTGTGTTGTTGGTCGCGCGAAAGGATGGGTCCTAATCGTAGTATTCAGGAGGCAGTGGTCGCTGCCGAGGGTTTCCTCGGTGTTGACCCAGTCTGCATATTGAATGTTGCGGGTGAAGGTCAAGTCCGGACATGTATAGTCACGGAGTTGCCTATACGAGTTGGATGGACTGGGTCAGTGTGAAGAGTTAGGCCCAGCGTTGACGCAAGCTCCGCCAACTTGCATCCCCGCTTCTCTTCACGGCAGTAACCCCACATCCGAGCGGGAGCGTTGAAATCGCCCACAATCAGGAGGGGGTCTCGACCCGCAACTCTCAGTGCGCGGCTAAAGAGGTCCGCAAATGATACATTCAGCAATTTCGGATTGCAGTATACATTGAGTATGTATAGCGGTGGGTCCTGTTTGCGGAGGGGGAGGAGGGTCACCATTACATAGGAGTATTCAAGTTGCATGTCTAAGTCGACCTGGTTGGCTGTATAATTTCTATGGACTAATAGACAAGACGAGGGGTCCTGCTGGAACGTCGTATAATTTGTTAGTACGACGCCTTTCCCTGGCTCTTGGAGGGCAACTACGGCAGGCAAATGCTGAAAGGTTGAAAGGAAAAGTCGGAGGTCGGCCCGCTTGGAACGGGACCGGAGCCCCCGACAGTTCCATTGAGTAATCGTAATGGGGGAAGCCGATTTGGAAAGAGGGGAGCGCCTACACCGGTGGTGTCCCGCCATGCTCAGATTTAGAGGTGAGAGGTGGAAGTGAGGTTTCCCCCGAGCCAGATACCAGGGGCTGAAGCTCAGCAACTGGAAGGGGGCAGCTGTCTTCGTCATCGTGAATTTCATTTACTCGGCGGGACAATCTGGAGGGCCGACCAGATACGTCCTTAAGAGGACCGGTTCTGCGAGAAAGGCGGGTGTTAGTCGCGAGGTGTTGAGCGATCATAGAGGGGATGGCCTCCATGACTCTAGCGATGAGGCGTTCCATCGCAGTTTCCAACAGGGTGTTAAATTTGGCATTAAGACGGGCTTCGAGTTCGGCAAGGGAAGATTCCATAGTCGGCGTCGCCGCCGTCTTGCTCTCCATAGCGTCCGTATCGGAGGGACTAGGGGGAGGGGGAGTTGTTTTAGCCTCTAAGGCTTCAATTTTTGCAAGTAGCATCTCGTTTTGTGCCCGGAGAGAAGCTACAAGGTTGTGGAGCTCAGCGTCAGCCGCCGAGCGAGAGGGAGGGGAGAGGGGGTGGGAGGAGGAGGCAACCCTGCCTGAACCGCTCACCTGTTTGCCATTTTTAACGGCGTTGGCCCAAGAACCGGCCGCGCCATTGTTGTCTTGGGAGCGGGCTTGTTTCTCCTGGCCGCCGTGTGGGGGCGGTGGTTGCACTGGACAGCTCTTGACGTCCTTCCAGCTGGTAGGCGTCTGTCGTTTTGAAGCATCGCTGCTTGGGTGACGTGGCTGCCTGCCCGTCCCGCTGGATTTCCCGCCCTTAGGGGCGGCTGGCTTGGTATGCCGATATTTAGCACTGCAGTCCCTCGAGTTCGTGGCAAGGCCACCACCACAAACCGCACATTTTGGCATACACTGGTGAGGGGCCCGCACCCCCTCTTTTATGGGTGCCTGCTGTCCACACAGGCCACACTTGTCTTGTGTTGGGTTGGGATAAGAGTCCGCCCGATGGCCGACAGTTCCACACACACTGCCGGCCGGAATAGTGCGCAAATATTGGTGCACTGTGACAATCTCAGAGTTGTAATGTACGTACCGAGGCCTCACCGTGCCGGCAAAAGTGAGCCGAGCCTTGTTTGAGGAGCCGAATTTGCGGATATCGAGTAAAGTGCCGCTCCTCCACTGCACGCAAGATTGGAGAGACTCAGACGTCTCTTGGTTGGCCACCGTAATGACCCCATAGCAGACGTCCGCTTCGTGTTCTTTGAGATGGCCGGCGAGAGGCACATCTCCTTCGGTCGATTTGATAGAAAAGTCGCCTAGCAGACGGTCTGCGACGTGAGCGTTCCGGGTGCTGGCGAGGATCAAATTTTCTTCCTTGCTTAAAAGGAGGCTCAACTCGGCTGCCTGAGGCGCCCCGAGGAAAGCGCCGAACGCGGCACCGAGCTCGCCGTGTGGAAAGGCGTCCCGGATGGCCAACGATTTCCGGGGCTTGATCCCGATGACAAAGTCGTCCTTTTGAAACTTTGGTAAAGGCTTGGGCCTCCACTTGGTCACTGGGTTGCGGCCCTTACGGCCGGAGTCCTTCGCCGCTTGCGAGGCGGGAGCTTGGCGGGTAGCATTTTCGGCGGTTGCCGAGGCGTCCGCCGCTATTTTGGCCTCTCGTCTGGAGCGACGCTCAAGTAGACGGAGGAGAGATTCATTGCGGATCGGGTCCGCGGGTGCCGATTTGGGTTCCACAGTGACGGGAACGGTCGACCAAGACATGGCGTCCGGGTCATAACCGCGTTGAACGGGCGTTTCCGTCATCTTGCAGAAAGCAGGAGCTCCCTCGCAGCCGAACGCCGGCGCAGCCGTTAGGCTTAGCGTCGGCGCCGGAGGCGGGAAGGAAAACCCGCTTTAAAATTTGAAAAACTGGGCCCACCTGAATGAAATTGGTGTCCACGGATGCCGATCAGCTTGCCGAATCCAAAGTGAGCAAAATTGATGAGGTCCGACGACTTGAGTCGTGGCTCCTGTCAGAAATGACGGAGCCGAAGCGCCACACGTCTGACAGACGCGATACCCCTAAAGGCGAAGCTTAAGCGTCATTAAGTAGTATGTAGTCATCAATCAGTAATTAGCCATCAATGAGTAATTTGTCGTTACTTAGTAATTAGAAGTTAATTATGTGCGACGTCATCCAGTGCTGGCGTCACCAGTGCCACAGAGGCAGTCAAAGTGACGCGGAAAACGCTTTCGCCTCTACGCACTTTAGACAGTCAAAGTGCCCCCTGAATATTTTTAACTTGTTTTAATCCACCACAGCCTCTACACACAAACTTCGATCGCCGTCAAAGTGTAGTTTTCAGCGCTCCTTAATGCGGATACTGTTGGCCTGTGCAGTCTTCCGGCATCCTCCTCCGACTAGTAGTCTCCCTCTCCGTCGGGGCAGAGGTCCCTGCTGTGTGGAGGAGGCACGACGCCGCATACGTCCACGAAGTGGTCGATGCACACCTGAGGCACCGAGTCCTTCAGTTTAAGGCGGGTCCACAGGAGGCACTCTGAGGGGTTCGGAGAAAGAGTACAAAATTTTAAAATGTCAGCTGCTTGTCAAACGGTGACAAATATCCGTAAGCTATAATCGCAGTAATAAGCTATAATAATAGTTCAATGGAGCAAAAATGTGGAACCGATTGCCCATCGAGGTGAAAGTAGCCAGAAATTTCAAAATGACTTGTGAACTGCATTACAAGTGTAATCAAATTTTGCCTGAAACTTTTGTGAATTCTTTTTGACACCTTGTTTTTCTTATAGCGCCTGGTTTTGGCATGTTTTTTCTTTTTATTCTGTATATTCTTCTTGCAGTCTCCTATCTTATCCTTGGTTTTTTGCTGCGCGATTTTTGTAACCTGCACTATTGTCTATATCATGATTAACTCTTTTCCGTGCTGTGCGGCTGAACTGAAAGTAGTTTTTGCATTGGACCGGACACTATCCTTTGTAGCTATAGGTCCTAACAGTGTTTGTGCATATCTTTTGTTATCCCAATAAAGTTTCCATTGAAAATAAAAAAAATGAATGACAATATTGGCATGGTTCGTCAAGGGGTGTTTGAAAAGCATCGTCAGCAATGTCCTGGTTGCACTCAGTAAGTTCAATCAATCAATCAATCAATCAATCAATCAATCAATCAATCAATCAATCAATCAATCAATCAATCAATCAATCAATCAATCAATCAATCAATCAATCAATCAATCAATCAATCAATCAATCAATCAATCAATCAATCAATCAATCAATCAATCAATCAATCAATCAATCAATCAGTCAATCAATCAATCAATCAATCATACCATTTTATTTCAGGGCCATTTCCTGCGGAGACTTAAGGATAATAAAGCCTGACTAGGTCTCTGCCCTGTTTTGTTCGGACAGCGTAACAAAAAGGTTGCGTTTATTGACCTTTAACTTGTCATTACTATCCTTGTCTGGTGGAGCATGAGGAGGCGGAGGAGGAGGAGAGAAGAACACTTCGAATATTGCTTGAGGTTGCCACGTTGCTTGACATATTTGTTGTTAACTGGTTTCGAAAATCTTCTCTTCTTTACTCTTCTACCTTATTTGACCTCATTAATTACCTAAATTCGTTGCGTGCGTACTGCATTGCTTGTACCTTCTGACCCGAACCGCGTGCAGCTCCTATTATTTTATCCATTGTTAATCGGCTCATCGTTCGCCAAATCGTCATCGTATTATTTTTGTTTTGTGTCTTCGTTTCCCTACGTTGATGCTGCTAAGGCGACTTCCTGGACTATTCAGGCTTTGTTGGCAGCTCTTTCCCAAGCTACAGGAATGCTATGCTGATTCCCGTCTCACCTTGACCTCTTCGAACCTTCGTTCTAAACACGCACTCACGTATCCGCGCGCGCGTGTGTGTACGTGTGTGCATAGTCACGTTCTTTCTGCTGACGCCGGCGAAATATAGTAGTAGCCGTTGAGCAGAAAGTTCAGCTTCAGCGTGCTAACCCGCCGGTCCTCATTGCATAACCGTCTGTGAAAAGATCACGTAAAAATGCGGTGGAGGTGTGGAGTTACATATATATATATAGGAAAGGCACCACTCATTGAAACGAAGGAGCACAGGGCAATGTTTCTATTAATTTGCTGGTGTTGATCAACACTAAATTAATGGCACAAATATATTATCGCTCCGGTATATTCTCTTATAAAGCAGGAGAAAAACAACCACATTCCTCCGGCAGTATACGGACTCACTGCCTCCATATTTTGCGTCCGGTATATATATATATATATATATATATATATATATATATATATATTGTAAAGAGGAAGATCATCAGCAGTCAGAGCAGCAGAACCGAGGCGAGGCGCGAGACGAGAAGACGACGATCGGCAGCTGAAGCAGCAGAGCCGACGCGCGGCGCGAGACGAGAGCGTGAACTGTTCCGGGTCCGGACCTGTCCTTGCTCGCTCTAACCGGCCTTCACAACTGTCAATAAAGGCCGTTAAATCTTGGTGGAGGCTGCGGGATTCCGTCCTGGAGCTACGCAACCGGACCATCGCTACCCCCATGCCTGCCAACGCCAACCAGCCAGCCGGCTCTTCGCCGGCACCCGTTGCTTGCCATGGTGCGCTCCGCCAGCGCGACCCGGCCGTCTTCAGCGGCACGGACGACAACGACGTGGAGGACTGGCTGTCATCTTACGACAGGGTGAGCGCTCATAACCGATGGGACGACAGTATGAAGCTTACCAACGTAATCTTCTACCTGACCGGCGTTGCCCACCTTTGGTTCCAAAACCACGAATCGGACTTCACCACTTGGACCGAATTCAAAACCAGCTTCTCTGACATCTTCGGCCGTCCGGCGGTACGCAAACTTCGCGCCGAGCAGCGTCATCGCGTTCGTGCACAGCAGAGCGGTGAATCATACACTAGCTACATCGAAGACGTCGTCAATCTCTGCAAGCGTGTCAATGCGTCCATGGCAGAGGCCGATAAAGTTAAACACGTCCTTAAAGGAATCGAAGACGACGCTTTCAATATGCTTGTGGGCAAGAACGTCACCTCTGTTACCGATATATTCGACCACTGCCAAAGCTACGATGAGCTTCGACGACAGCGCGTTTTCACTCGGCAGCCGTCACCACAGACAGACACAGTTACTTGCATCAGCATGACGACAGGAGACAGCTCGCTACTGCTCCAGATCAAGCAGTTTGTCCGTGAGGAGGTTGCGCGGCAGCTGTCGCTTCTTCCTGCTGTTCCGAGTCCTTCTAACCTAACTCCGACACTTCAGCACGTCATTCGGGAGCAAGTGTCCGAAGCCCTGCCATCGGTTTCCTCTTCGCCTCCCGTCGCTGCGCCACTTACCTACGCCGAAGCCGTCAGGCGTCCCCGGCCAGAAACGTTCGTTTCGTACCAGCATCCACCGCAGTCGACACCATTTCGTCCTGCCCGGCCACCACCGCAACGTTTCCGTCCATGGCGGACAGCGGACAACTTCCCCATATGTTATGCCTGTGGCATTCCTGGTCACGTGATGCGTCACTGCCGCCGCCGAGTGTTGTCCCCTGCTGCCGATCCCGACCCTCGAGGTTACGCCTACGCCCCTCCCCAGCCTTTTCACCGCACTATGCCTTCTGAGACCACTGCTTCCTCCGATCTCAGCCCGTCTATTCGCCGCCGTTCTCCATCTCCGCGTCGCCGCTCGGTTTCCCCGATGCGCCGTCGTCCCTCTTCCCCTTCGGAAAACTAGTGCCCGCAGTTCCGGAGGCAAGAACTGCGTGCTCGTCGCCAAGCTCAAGACCTCGACTTTCTCCGACAAATTTGATCGCGGTTTCTGTGGAGGGCATCGATGCTTTCGCGCTTGTTGACACCGGTGCTGCTGTATCTGTACTCAGTGAGAAATTGTGCCGCCAGTTACGAAAAGTGATGACTCCGCTATATGGTTTTATGCTTCGCGCCGCTAATTCGCAAATTATCGCGCCTTTGGGGGCATGTACAGCCCGAGTTACTATTCAGGACGTTCTGTATATTGTTGAATTCATCGTCTTCCCATCGCCGTCTCACGACGTCATCTTAGGCTGGGACTTTCTCTCCCAACATGACGCTGTCATCGACTGCACTCGTTCCGAAGTCGCCCTTCTTCCATTCGGCGACGACTCGGTGCACGCTTCCACTAACTTGTGCTCCAAGCTGACTGTGGCTGATGACGTCATGATCCCGCCGTGCTCTGCTGTGCTCGTCTCTGTTCATTGCGACTCTGCATCCAACGGCCCTGTCATCTTCATCCCGTCCGACTCCTTCGCTTCTCGCCACTGCCTACCCCTGCCATTCGCCGTGCTTACCGTCTCAGCCGGCTGCAGCGCCTTGCCCCTGACGAATCCATTCCTGTGCCCCTCCACTCTTCTTCGCGGTGAATGCTTGGGATATGTCCAACCCTTCGCCTCCGTCGTCACCTGGGACCCTTCTGAGGACGACTCCTCCCGCCTGCAAGTGTCGTCACTTACTTCTTCCCCACCGTCTCCTGATCCCGCTCCCGAGGCCGTCTTCGCGGGCTCAATCGACGCGAATCTTTCGCCACCGGAGAAGACCCAGCTTGCGACCCTGCTAGATAAGTTTCGGTCATCGTTTGACTTCTCTCACCACCATTTGGGCCGCACTTCAGCTGTTACCCATCGGATCGACACAGGCGCCCATTCGCCGTTGCGCCAACGCCCATATCGCGTCTCGGCCACCGAACGCCAGGTTATCGACACCCAGGTGAATGATATGCTGCAGCGTGGCGTCATACAACCATCACACAGTCCTTGGGCTTCCCCCGTCGTCCTTGTCACCAAGAAAGACGGCTCTATCCGCTTTTGCGTTGACTACCGGCGCCTCAACAAAATCACCCGAAAAGACGTCTATCCGCTGCCCCGCATTGACGACGCACTTGACTGCCTGCAGGGAGCTGAGTTCTTTTCATCATTAGATCTCCGTTCGGGGTATTGGCAAGTCCCGATGGCCGACGATGACCGCCCTAAGACAGCCTTTGTGACGCCTGACGGGCTGTATGAATTCAACGTCATGCCCTTCGGACTATGCAATGCCCCTGCCACTTTTGAGCGAATGATGGACACCATACTGCGCGGCCTGAAATGGAAAACCTGCTTATGTTACTTGGACGATATCGTTGTTTTCTGCCCAGATTTCCAGACGCACCTCGTTCGCCTAGAGCACGTTTTGAGATGCCTCGCGGCAGCCGGGCTTCAACTCAATTTAAAGAAATGTCGCTTTGCTGCTCGCCAGTTGACGATATTGGGCCACGTCGTGTCAAAACAGGGTGTTCTTCCTGACCCAGCAAAGCTTCGTGCTGTCTCTGAGTTCCCGAAGCCCTCTACGATGAAGGAACTTCGCAGTTTCATCGGCTTATGTTCTTACTTCCGACGCTTTATCCGAAATTTCGCTTCTATCATCGCACCTCTGACTGGCCTTCTTCGTGGCAGTAGCGACCTATCAAGCTGGAGTCCTGCCTGTGACGAAGCGTTCACCACGTTGCGCCGTCTACTTACTTCTCCACCCGTACTGCGCCACTTTGACCCTGATTCTCCAACTGAAATCCACACAGATGCCAGTGGCGTTGGTATCGGTGCTGTTCTTGCTCAACGGAAACCGGGGTGTGCGGAGTATGTTGTTGCATACGCGAGCCGCACCCTGACGAAGTCAGAGCAAAACTACTCCGTCACTGAAAAAGAGTGCTTGGCAATCGTTTGGGCAATCGGGAAATTTCGACCTTACGTATACGGCCGGCCTTTCGCGGTCGTCACGGACCATCATTCCC
Source organism: Amblyomma mixtum (assembly GCF_055824585.1). NCBI lineage: Eukaryota > Metazoa > Arthropoda > Arachnida > Ixodida > Ixodidae > Amblyomma > Amblyomma mixtum. The sequence continues at coordinate 107,338,785 of NC_143015.1, forward strand.
TATGTTGGCTGTCCTCCCTAAAAGACCCAAATGGCCGCCTCGCCCGATGGGCCTTACGCCTTCAGGAGTACGATATTCGTGTGATCTATCGCTCTGGCAGGAAGCATAACGACGCCGACGCTTTGTCTCGTTCACCTCTAGCCAATGAATGTGCCTCTCCTCCCGCCATCGACTGCGCCTCCTTGTCATTGGACGATATGCCCAACGAGCAGTCCAAGGACCCGTGGATCACTTCTCTTGTACGTTATCTTTCAGACCGTTCTGTCGTGTCGGTACCGCGTGCAATCCGCCGTCAGGCTGCCCACTTCACTATTCATGATGGGATTTTGTACCGCCGAAATTATCTCCCTGATGGCCGCAAATGGCTCCTAGTGATCCCTGGACATTTCCGCTCAGAAATATGCGCAGCCTTTCATAGCGACCCGCAAGCTGGTCACGGCGGTGCTTTCAAGACCTACAACCGGCTTCGCCTCCGCTATTACTGGCGCGGCATGTACAACTACGTTCGAAAATTCGTCCGTTCCTGCCCCGATTGACAGCGCCGCAAGCTCGGTCATCATCATTCGACCGGCCCTCTGCAGCCTTTGCCTTGCCCATCCAGGCCATTTGACCGAGTTGGCATTGACCTGTATGGACCCCTTCCGTACACTGCTGCAGGAAACCGCTGGGTTATCGTCGCTGTAGACCACCTGACACGGTACGCTGAAACAGCCGCCCTCCAAGCTGCTACAGCGCGGGATGTTGCCACCTTCCTCTTGCACCATTTCATACTTCGGCACGGAGCACCGCGTGAACTGTTGAGCGACCGTGGGCGGGTGTTTCTGTCAGACGTCGTTTCATCTCTCCTGCAGCAATGCAACATTACTCGCCGCACCACTACTGCCTATCATCCCCAGACGAACGGCTTGACTGAACGTTTCAATCGAACATTAGGTGACATGTTGTCAATGTACGTGGCGGCCGACCATACTAACTGGGACGTCGTCCTCCCCTTCGTCACGTATGCCTACAACACCGCTACGCAGAGCACTACTGGTTTCTCACCATTCTTCCTTCTGTACGGCCGTGAACCGCCCTCGCCGCTCGACACTATTCTTCCTTATCATCCCGATTCGTCAGAAACCACAACCGTATCTGAAGCATCCAGACACGCTGAAGAGTGCCGCCAGCTCGCCCGGTCATTCACGTCCGACGACCAAGGGCGCCAGAAATACCGCTTGGACCACTCCCATGGCACCGACACTTTTCAGCCACAATCCCTTGTTTGGCTCCGTGTGCCTTCTGCTGCACCAGGTCTCTCTAGCAAGTTGCTGCCGAACTACCAGGGACCCTACCGCGTCCTTGAGCGCACTTCTCCCGTCACTTACGTAGTTGAGCCCGTGACGCCATCACCCGATCTCCGACGACGTGGGCGCGAGACCGTCCACGTTTCGCGTTTGAAGCCGCACTACGACCCCTGCGTCGTGTTGACCCCCTAAATCGCCAGGATGGCTCTTTTTCCCCCGGGGCCAAATGTAAAGAGGAAGATCATCAGCAGTCAGAGCAGCAGAACCGAGGCGAGGCGCGAGACGAGAAGACGACGATCGGCAGCTGAAGCAGCAGAGCCGACGCGCGGCGCGAGACGAGAGCGTGAACTGTTCCGGGTCCGGACCTGTCCTTGCTCGCTCTAACCGGCCTTCACAACTGTCAATAAAGGCCGTTACAATATATATATATATAAAGTGCAAACAGTGCTCCATTCAAGATAACTTACGATGTCCTTTGTACTCGAGGTCCATCACGACGCAGTCCTCGTTCTCGAAGTAAAATATGCCCTCCAAGTGCGTCGGGTCTGCGGAAAATGAATGGAAAAATCTCACAATCCTACCTAAAGTAGAAGTTCATCACCATTCACTGCTTCGCAATAAGGTGTAATGCATCAGCTATCGCGAAAGCAGTGTAATCATTATGTGATACGTGCTCAGGAACTGCGGTAAACTTTAATAGTATCACTGGCGACCGCTGTTTTTTCTGCGTACTCGGTGTTCATTCCTAAGGGTCCTTCAACAAAGACTATATAATTTTTAAAAATAGCCTCCTACATTTAGAAGAGTGCTTTTTTTCGGCATATAGCATTGTCAGTGCTGTAGCACATCAGAGAACAAGACGTGCCAGCTGGCTGGTTAACTAATACATTGTTGCCAGTGATCTGGTTGCTGTATCAGTGGATTCGACTCGTGCATGAATTGTGAACGAATAGTGACCGACGAAGTGGTGGTGCGCTGGACGACGACGACGTTGACAGTGGGAAGCTGGGCCCTTGGAGTCTGAGCTGAGTGCTGGCCATTGCAGCGCAGCCGTCAATAGAGACTTCACCGTAACATCCCGTAACAATATGAATAGTTAACTTTTTAGCTATTACTTTTAGGCTTCCTTAGCCACCGCGGTGGCTAAGTGGTTATGGTGCTCGGCTGCCGACCCGATAGACGCGGGTTCGATCGCGGCCACGGCGGTAGAATTTCGATAGAGGCGAACTTCTCGGGGCCCATGCACTGTGCGGTGTCAGTGCACGTTTTTATTTATTTATTTATTTATTTATTTCGAATACCCTCAGGGCCCGGGTCGGGCGTTACAGAGGGGAGTGGAATACTCAACATAATTAAGATAAAAGCACAGGCACATATATATATATATATATATATATATATATATATACATATATATACACATATATATAGGGGTGTCAAAAACAGTGCAAAAATAGTAAGGAACACCAGAAGGTAACAATAAACATCCAAGAATTCAATACAAGTACTACAAGTAAGGAACACCAAAATATAACTGTAGAACACAATACAAGTAGTAATACGGGGGTAAAAAATAAATAAGCAGTGCGTAACGATTAATCAGGAACACCAAAATGAGCTTTTAAGGCATTTTGAACAATGTAACATCAGTAATAGACACAAGATCTTCGGGAAGGTGGTTCCACTCTGTTATTGAGCGCGGGAGAAATGAATTATGAAAGGTATTCGTGTGGCATGCGAAAGATCCAATTTTATGACGATGGTCCACGCGATGTGACACATAAGAGGGCCGGTGGAGTAAAAGATTGTGAAGTGTGTCGTGGTAGTATATTTTATGGAGCAAACAAAGTCGCTGTATCTGACGTCTCAAGGAGAGTGGAGGTAGGTGTAATGTGTTTTTCATGTTAGTTGTGCTGGCAGTACGATGATAATTACTGAGAATGTAGCGAGCAGACCGATTCTGAAGAGCTTCGATGGTTGTTACCAGATGATCAAGGCCGGGATCCCATACAGAAGCAGCATACTCAAGCTTTGGACGGATAAGTGTTTTATAAAATTGTAATTTAAGAGATGAAGAAATGTTCGCAAAATTACGTTTCAGATAGCCTAGAGATCTGTTAGCGTTGCTAGTTATATAGTTGATGTGCTGTTCCCATGATAATTTGGATGAAAATAAGACGCCCAAGTATTTGTAAGATGTTACCTGTTCAAGCGGGGAATCCTGAAGAATATAAGAAGAAACATTAGAGTTAATTCGAGATACATGCATTAAGTTACACTTGTTAGAGTTAAGAGTCATTAACCAATCCTGACACCATGCAGTTACTGCGTTAAGGTCTGATTGCAGAATCTTTTCGTCATTGGGATTGGTTATTTCACGATAAATTACACAGTCATCTGCGAAAAGGCCAGCGCGAGATTTAATTTTGGTGGGTAAGTCATTTATGTAAATTAGAAAGAGCAAGGGAGCAAGAACGGAGCCTTGTGGCACGCCGGAATCAACGGGGACATAATTGGAGTCGATTTCGTTAATCGTTACGTATTGGGAGCGATTAGTAAGAAAACTTCTCAACCATGCAAAAACGTTGGGATCCAGGTTAAGTTGGTGTAATTTAAAGAGGAGTAGAGTGTGTGATACCTTGTCAAAAGCCTTAGAAAAGTCTAAAAATATGCAGTTGACAACACCGCCGTGGTCGAGGACGCTGTGAAGAAAGTGAGTGAAAGATGCCAGCTGCGTTTCACATGAATAATATTTTCTGAAGCCATGTTGGGAACTATGAAAAAAAGATTGAGAATCAAGATGGGTAGCGATTTGGGATGATATGATATGCTCAAGAATTTTGCATGGAACACATGTCAAAGATATGGGGCGATAGTTTTTAACATCATGCTTGTCACCATTTTTATGTGTGGGAACCACCTTCCCTACCGCCCAATCATCAGGAACCAAGCCGGTGGATAAAGATTGGTCGAAAAGTTTTGTTAAGATGATAGATGAATAAAATTTGGTGTTTTTAAGGAATTTTGACGTGATACCATCAGGACCAGAAGCAGAAGAGAGCTTCAGGCAATCAATAATCTTTTCGACACCAGCTGGATTAACTGTGATGGGAGGCATTGGCGATAGCGGAGGTATGTCGAACAGAGGTTTAGGGACGTCTGCATGACTAGAGAACGATGCTGCAAAAAAATCGTTGAATGTAGAGGCACATTGTTCATCTGTTAACGGTAGACCATCACTGGAGTTAATAATCATCCTATCGCTTTCAGGGCCTTTTACTGTTCGCCAGAACTGTCGAGGATTTGAAAGTAGCAGATTGGGGAGGGTGTGTTGAAAGAAATAGCGTTTGGATTCCCGTAAAGCGCGACTGTAACTAGCATTCGCGGTGCGATAGGCTTGCCATCGCTCTGATAGTTTTGAGGTTTTAGCTAGGCGGTATAAACGCTTCTTTTTATTGGCTAGTCTTCCGAGAGCTTTATTATACCATGGTGATTTGGTGCACTTAATTACTCGTATGGGGATGTGCTTGTTGATGAGCTCGGCTGTTTTGGTTTTGTACAAGTCCCAGTTTAATTGTAGGCTGCGATGTTCAAAATTTCTCAAAAATTCGTCACAAAAAGAAGATAATGCACGATTAATTTCGTCGTAATTTCCTCGGCTGTAATTCCTAACAATCTTCATTTTTTTTCCTGCTCGGGGGGCAGGGAATCCGAGCGTAAATTCAAGGAGTGAGTGGTCGCTAAGTCCTGGAAGAATGCTGAGGTTTGAAATTGATTCAGGGCATGTAGTTAAGATAAGGTCAAGAGTGTTTTCAGAATGACTAGTGCATCTTGTAGGCAGTGTGACGATTTGAGAAAAATTGAACGTTGAGCACAAGTTAATAAAAGATTTAGATTCTGAATCAGTAGGAAGACTACTGGGGCCATCCACGCCCCAGGAGATATTAGGGTAATTAAAATCACCCAAAAGAAAAATAGGAGAACCGGGATACCGAACACAGATTAGATTAATGACATCGTGTAGGTTGTTAATGAATTCGAGGTCTCTGGGTGGTGGACGATAACATACACCGACTGTGATCTTCCTGCCTTTTATGTTTAATAAAACCCACGTTATTTCTAGATTGCTTGTCACATGTATTGCGCATGAGGATATGTTATGGTCTACGGCAATTAGTACTCCGCCACCTGGCCGGCAATTTCTATCATTACGGTAAAAGTTGTAGCGTTTGTTACATTCTAAAATTTCATGGTCGCGTATTTTGCTTGAGAGCCATGTTTCTGTTAGTACTACTACGTGGGCTGCACAAGAATCAATAAATGAACTTAACTGTTCACGGTTTTTCAGGACACTTCGAATATTAGTATACACAACAGAAAGCTCATTAAAAGGTCCACGACCCCTCTGTGACCGCTAAGGTGATAAACTAGAAGGTTGGATGACGCCACTGGGAGAAGGGCTAGAGGATAGCGCAAGGTCAGTGACAGGTTTCTGGGTGGTCACAGCCTTGTTTAGTTGAGATTCAATGACGGTTTTCGTGGTAGGGTTGTAGGTGTAGCACTTCCCGTTCATGTGGAGCCTTTTATACTTCAACTGGTATGACGTGCTGCGAGTCTTGGCAAATTGTAAAAGCGTTTTTCTAGCTAGCCTAGTTGAGGGACAGAAGTCTTCGCCGACAGAAACCTTGTTCTTTTTTATCGTGTCTCGATTGGACAGAATTAGATCCTTAGTCTTGGAATGAACAAACTTGGCGATAATGGGCCTGCAAGAATTCTCTCCGGCACGTCCGAGCCGATGTGCACGCTCAATGTCATCGGAGCTTAAAGAAGAAAAGGCTGGTAATTCGGAGAGTACTGAAATTAACTTTTGTTCAGCGTCCGATGGGCTTTCTTGGGGCACTTCAGGTATGTTATAAAAGATTAGATTATTGCGCCTGGATCTATCTTCGGCGTCATCTAGGCGTGCGTGTAAGTTAGCACATTCCTGCTGGAGGGTTTCAATATTTTCTTGTGTCGCCAGCATATCAGTTTGCAGAGTGTCGATAACAGACACCTTTTCTTCCAGGCATGTTAGCCGGTCGACAACTTCTGTCAGTTTTTGACCTAAGCTATCTTGCTTATTGCTAATTTCAGTAACTGAAGCTTGAAGTAGCTCTTGGCTGTTTTGCACCGCGACAGTTCTTGAGTGTACGTCGCGAAGCAGCTTTGATATTTCTTCTAGATCCATGCTTTGTGTATTAGCCCTCGTACCAGGGCCAGGGCCAGGATTTAGTTCAACATCACCAGCAATTAGTAATAACACTTTCACGACATCAGCACACTCAGATATCACAGAAATAAGCACTTCTGGGCTCGGAAACAGCAAAAGGCAACGATCTCCGGTTTTCTTGCTATAGAGAGACGGATAGCAACTGACCTGCACAATGAAGAAACGGTTGGCATAAGTAGTCCGCATCGCCGTGCTGTCTCCGAGCCCACTGAAGGGTCCCTGTGGCGACGCTTGGTTTATATCGTCGGGCAGGGATGACGTCACTGTAGTCGATGATGTGAAGGTAGTTGGCGGGATCTTTAAAGCCGCAGCGCTGTAGATTAGACTGTCTTGCTCTGTGCTGTGGCACGTTTCCACTGGAATCCAAGGCTCGTGATAAGGCGCGAACAGGACGGTGCTTTCGTTGAAGGCGGCGTATCCAGAAGATGCCAGGAATGCGAAAATCTGCACAATGAAGAAACGGTTGGCATAAGTAGTCCGCATCGCCGTGCTGTCTCCGAGCCCACTGAAGGGTCCCTGTGGCGACGCTTGGTTTATATCGTCGGGCAGGGATGACGTCACTGTAGTCGATGATGTGAAGGTAGTTGGCGGGATCTTTAAAGCCGCAGCGCTGTAGATTAGACTGTCTTGCTCTGTGCTGTGGCACGTTTCCACTGGAATCCAAGGCTCGTGATAAGGCGCGAACAGGACGGTGCTTTCGTTGAAGGCGGCGTATCCAGAAGATGCCAGGAATGCGAAAATCTGCACAATGAAGAAACGGTTGGCATAAGTAGTCCGCATCGCCGTGCTGTCTCCGAGCCCACGTTAAAGAACAGCAGGTGGTCGAAATTTACGGAGCCCTCCACTACGGTGTCCCTCATAGCCTGAGTCGCTTTGGGACGTTAAACCCCCATAAACCAGGGTGTAGAAGAGTGTTATGTCAAAATATTGGAAGATATTTACAATGATTGCACAGCTAGCACAGTTCTCCATAAAGTCAGCAATAAAATTCCAATAAGGAAAGGTGTCAGGCAGGGAGGCACGATCTCGCCTATGCTATACACTGCCTGTTTACAGGAGGTATTTCGGGGCCTGAAATGGGAACAGTTGGGGATAAGAGTTAATGGAGAATACCTAAATAATTTGCGATTCGCTGATGTCATTGCCTTGCTAAGTCACTCAGGACATGAACTGCAAAGCGTGATCAATGAATTAGACAGGCAGAGCAGAACGGTGGGGCTAAGAATTAACGTGCAGAAAACCAAAGTAATGTTCAACAGCCTAGCAAGGGAACAGCAGTTCGCAGTAGGTAGCCAGATGCTGGAAGTAGTAAGAGAATATGTCTATTTAGGGCAGGTAGTGACCGCAGATCCGGATCATGAGAGGGAAATAACTAGAAGAATAAGAATGGGGTGGAGCGCATATGGCAGGTTCTCTCAGATCATGAATGGTAGCTTACCAATACCCCTCAAGAGAAAAGTATACAACAGCTGTATCTTACCGGTACTCACCTATGGGGCAGAAACGTGGAGGCTAACAAAGAGGGTTCAGCTTAAGTTAAGGACAACGCAGCGAGCTATGGAAAGAAAAATGATAGGTGTAACGTTAAGAGATCGGAAGCGGGCGGAGTGGGTGAGAGAACAAACGTGCGTTAAGGATATCTTAGTTGAAATCAAGAGGAAGAAGTGGGTTTGGGCAGGGCATGTAATGCGAAGGCAAGATACCCGCTGGTCCTTAAGGGTAACGGAGTGGATTCCAAGAGAAGGCAAACGTAGCAAGAGGCGGCAGAAAATTAGGTGGGCGGATGAGATTAAGAAATTTGCGGGAATATGGTGGCCGCGGCTGGCGAAGGACAGGGTTAATTGGAGAGACATGGGTGAGTCCTTTGCCCTGCAGTGGGTGTAGTCAGGCTGATGATGATGATGATAAAACCATAAACTTTTAGGCTTCTTAATTTTGAAAGGCGTGTAGCCCACGGTAAGTACTATCTATTTAATTATTTAGAATTTCGAAAACGCGGGTGCCGTCGGCGCTGTGGCACAACAAAATTTGGCATTTCGACGAGTTAAGTACACTGGAGAGGTTGCTTTGCCTGCAAGCTCCTCGAAAGCGTATGTATTTTGGCGCGATATAGCCAATATTTGGTTGGCCACAGCACTGAATGTAACCGCGTTTTCGAAATTCTAAAAACTGTAATGGATATTACTTACGGTTGGATACACGCCTTTCAATACTTCAGGAGCCTAACAGTCAATAGTTAACTATTAATTAACAGCCTTTTAACAGCCTATTAACAGCCTAATAGTTAACTATTTAATATTACTTAACCAACCTGCTAGTTAACATGTCTTAGCTGTATTCTGATGTACTACTCTGCTGGCAATGCTATGCCGAAAAAGCGCTCTTATAATTCCAAAAGCCTATATTACGTAAAGTCTTAGGTGAAACACCGTGTATATTTTAACTTAAACAGCTTTGGTAGGAACCTTATTATTGGCTGGAGTACAGCGCTCTAAAAGGACGGAGCGCAATGAGTTGTGCACAGAGAGATGCCGCTAGTTACAACTGATATTTACTGAAGCATGAACGTGGGTATATAGAGAGCGAAAAGTTGCACTCAAAGGGATAAAATAACTGAAAGCAAGAAAGAACACGGACTGAGCTAACTAGCTTTTCGATACTGGTTGCATGTCCACAAACATACTTATCCAAAATTGAAAGTTACGAAGCAAAGCCAAATCCTATGTGTGCAGAAAAGTGAACATTTATATTTTCGAAATTAATCGAGCGTGCGAGACAAAAGTCTAGTAAGTTTATAGAGGCAATGTTTCTGAATAACTTACCCCTCGAAGAGAGACCTTGAAAGAGTATTACGCCGTCGCGCTGATATGAATATCACGACTTTTCATGCTAATAATGCTAATATTAAGGCGGAAGCCTGTAATGGCTCATACTGTCGTCCGTCCGTTAACAAAGCGTGTCACACGCGTTTAACTCGGGAACTAAAAGAGAAGAAAACCAATGGTTGCTTCAGATGGAGGAGGAAAAAATGAACCTAGAAGCCAAGTGTGGTGACTGTAGATTAATTAGCTAATTAATGAAAGGCACAAATGTCGAAAGTGTGTCGATATAGAGCAGACGTCGATATAGCCACGGGAACGGTGTGACGTCACATCCACCGGAAGTCGTCACGGCTTAGTGAAAATTATCACAGAATGGTCAGAAAAACGACGGATTTTTGACAAATTAGATGAAGAAATGTGTAATTAAGCGTCATTAACACTTAAGATCCCCACAAGATGTATAATATAAGCATCGGTATAGCCGCGGGAACTGTGTGACGTCACATCTATCGCAAGTAGTCACGGCATAGTGTCCTCGGCTTTCGCCTCTGAACACTTTAGTTGCCAAACTGTCATCGCAATTTTGGAATATTTGTGGTATATCACCCCTCTCAAGTGGCTGTTTTGTGCGCCGCAATTTCGTTTAGTCATTCTTTTGATTCCTTTTTATATTCGCTTCTGTGCATTAGGCTCACCACTCATAAGCAATTTCTTTTGTACGAGGCACATCGCTAGCTACTCAGACTGGCAGTCCAATTATTACCGTGTGCCCATTAAAATCAAATGGTTTAATAAAGTCCTTGAATTAAGTATTTCGCCTTGAAATCGAGGCTGTGACTGCGCATACCCACAGTAATTACTTCATAAAAAGCAATTTTCGCGAATTTTTTTTTTTTAGAGTTCACCACTGTCTTCAGACGCATCGTGGAATAGACATATGTTGTGCAACTGCCGTTTCGCGAATCACAAAGTGCACAATTAAATGCCAAACTCGCCTTCGATACAAATGAATTTTTTCGACATGGCTGCGGACCATAAATTCTTGACCGCTGGTGTATACGCGTGTATGTGCTCCCAGCCAAATCTTTCACTGGCTTGATTTTTGGATCAGTAACTGAACCTTGTAAAAAGCTTTTCTCGGCTAAATCGCTGGAAATTTCGTGGTGTAATTTGACGCTTGTGGTGACATTTGGTGGTCCTTTTTTCATATTATGCTAGATGGGAGTATTTGCCTGATTGGATATAAATTATTAGAAATCCACATCGTTAGCAGCTACGAAGAGCCAGCACAAGCGGCACACGTAACAATACTTCTGGTTCATCTCGCTTCCTTATCTGGGTAAACTACCTCTCGTAAAATTGGTAAATTGGTTTTTGAGGTAAGGAAATGGCGCAGTATCTGTCTCACATATTTCGGCGGACACCTGAACCACGCCGTAAGGGAAGGAAGGAAGGTGGGAGTGAAAGAAGAGAGAGAGAAAAAGGTGCCGTAGTGGAGGTCTCCTCCCATACTGGAAAAGTCCTTTACAAGTCCGGAGTAACCGCGGTTGCGCCACCATAGCCATTGCTATACGTATCCACTTGTGTTGGTTCTTCTTAGACGTAGATGATGAAGATTGCTCATAATTTTGATTTATTCAAAATGCTCCACTCAAGCATAATACGAAAAAAAATAGACCACCAAATTCCATCACGCGCGTTCAATTACAGCACGAATATGCCAGAAGAGGGTGCTATAAGGTGCTATTAGGGATTCAAAAATGAAGCCGGTTAAAGATTTGGCCGGCTGTACGCATATCTATGCTTGTCTATATATCTATGCATGTACAACAAAAGGGAAGCCGCGAATTTTGTTAGCCTTATTCAGGGCCGTGAAGATTACTGGACAATGAGTACTCACCATCACCCACAACCATGTCCATCGTTCCGGGCGTGTCTCCAGGCGTGACGTAGAATGGGACTTCTTGCCTGCGCAGATATATAGAGGGGGTCCATGTATATAAAACCTTACCTCAGCTCACTCAGACGCAGCCAGCGATTGCAGCAACTGCAGCGCCGCTAGCGGCACTCTTCAAGTTCGTAATGTACACTATATGCCGTACTTACAGGGAACGGGAGCAATCGTTAAACCGGCTGTCAACTTGAGAAATGTTTGTTTTTCCGCGAGGTAGAAAACAGGCGCGGAGAGCTTCAGAGGATTAGCCAGAAGTCGCGCTTCTATTTTTCGGTGAACCCTACTTGTCTCCACGTTAAGAGCCGGTTTAAACACTTCTCCTGTATCTTTATAAGCATGACACATACTGTACATATATGTCAAGCTGATCACTTGTCCAGCCTTGCTTTTGTCTTAACGGGCAGTTGTGCCTACGTGTTTCCTCCTATTTTGAGGCTGATTTCTTGTTGTTTGCTGGTTGCTCTACAGGTAATCCTCGTACACATAACGTTCCTCCAATGTAATCAGTGTCATGTAAAAACAATGCCTTTTGCGTAGAGAAACGGCTGCCGCTTCTGCACGAGTTTGGTTTACTGGGGTTTAACGTCCCAAAGCGACTCAGGCTATGAGGGACACCGCAGTAAAGGGCTCCGGAAATGTCGATTACTTAGGGTTCTTTGACGTGCACTGGCATCGCACAGTGCACGGGCCTCTAGAATTTCGCCTCCATCGAAATTCGACCGCCGCGGCCGGGATCGGACCCGCGGAAGTCGCTCCACCTCGCAGTATAGAGCCCGCATTTTGGCGCCGTAGACGGTGACACACGGCGTCGCCAGCGAGGGTTGCAGCTGAACACTTCCCGCGCGCCCCTCACAGTTTTAAGTCGAAAGCCTTTAATGGCTCATACTGTCACCCGTTAGCAGGGGGTGTCACACCTTTGGCAGCGTGTTAACTCGGGACCTAGAAAAGTTAGAAGAAAACGAATAGCTGCTTCAGATAGAGGAGGAAAAAATGAACATAGATGCCAAGTTTGATGACTGTAGATTATTTAGTTAATTAGTTATAGTCAAATATGTCATAACTGCTTCAAAATAGCGCAGACCTCGATATAGCCATGGGAATGATGTGACGTCACATCCACCGGAAGTCGTCTCGGCATAGTGAAAATTGTCACAGAATGGCCGAAAAAACGTCGGATTTGTGTCAAATTAGTTAAAAAATGTGCAATTTAGAGTAACTGACACTTAAGATCCCCGAAAGATGCATAATTTGGGCATCGATATAGCCACGGGAGCAGTGTGACTTCACATCCACCGGAAGCTGTCACGGCACAGTGTCCTCGGCTTTCGCCTCCAAACACTTTAGTTGCCTAGGTGTCCTCGCAATTTTTCGGTTGTGTACGCAAGAAGAGTCATATTTCCTCGCACTACAGGGCTTTAGAGAACGGCTCCTTTTTCTTTCGTTTCAAAAACTAATATGGCACCATCTTGTCCGCGGCCATGGTGTTAGTCCGCGGCTAAGAATCCGTCATTAGCCCTAATCACTAGACTGAGAGCACCAAACAGGTTATTGAATCAAATTAATTACAACGCTTTTCACAATATAAGTGACGCCCGCCGCTCTTGACGGTTTCCGCCTGAAAAGATACTGATTTCATTTCGGTCAACCTATAGATTTAAGCATTTTTTTTAAACAGTTCGCTGACGCACGGGGTATACAATGCCAACAGGAGGGTTATTCATACTTAGGTGAATGGTCAGTCTCTTGAAGCATCCAGACGAACGTCGCCGTCTGTGCTTCGTAATCGATCTCCGTTCGATTCGCTGCCAGGCAATCGAACATGGTGTCATTGTCGGAGTCCGATATGGCCACAGAATATGGAAAGTCAGATATCACCTGCGTTTGAAGTTGTGGTTAAGCGTGGTCAGAGAATATATGATCACGATAGCCCCTTTTTTTCAGATGTGAAGAGCTGATTTCGGAACTTAATTAATTAAAGAAGGGCGTATGATTGGGAGAGGCTGAGGGAAGGAGCGAAATGAAGTGTAAAGGTTTTCTTTCGTTATGCGTGGGCTCACGATACTGCGGGTGTGGTAAACCTGAAAAGGTTCGGTTATAAAGAATGTCACCACTTGCATATACCGGGTGTTCCGGCGAATGTGTCCCGGCGAGCCTCATAGGCGAGTCATTCATTTCATATTCATTTTGTGTATTGTTTCCCCTCATGTAATACACCTATTCAGGGGCATTTGAGGTGTACAAGAAAAAATAGTGGTCTCGAGAGTCGTGGCCTATTCTGCAGTATTTTTTATTTCTACAAAGTTAGTTAATTAGTAAAAACTAACTAGCTACTCTTTAAACATTGCCTCCCGGAAAAATGTTTCAGTTCGGAAGTTGTAGATCGTCTTGAAAAAAAGCAGACTTCAATGTTTAGAAAGTACCATTTTGTCGATCTTTTTGCCGGCCCAAAAACAATGTCCACAAAAAGGCAAAAACTGTCATGTAATAGAGGATCTACTTAAGTGCCCCAAAACGCCTCTCTTAGAACCAAATTCGTTCACCTCACGAGCGCTATCAGTGACGCGGATCTGAGTTTGCAGTGACCTCAAGGTATGAGCCAGCAACGGCCGGCCTGTTGGCGTGCTTTCTTTTTAGATCTTTTAAAGAAATCTGCGCAAACAGTATCTTTTTGTAAACATATCTGGCTGCTTTTTTTTTCATGACGATGTGCAATTTCCAAGCTGATAATTTTTCCATTAAACCAGCGTTTAAAATTGAGACAATTAGTCTTTACTAATTAAATAAATTCGCCCAAAAAAAAAACTACTGCTGACTAGGCCATACGACTCTTAACAGCACTCAGTTGGTTTCATTTACCAAGGACACGCCATCTTTTCTAAAAACGTGGTTAAATATACCTGGAACGCCCGGTATATGACGCTTTCTTGGTGGGCGATGTGAATGCCTATTGTTGAATTCCGCACTCTTTGGACTTTCTTCGCCCGTGCCACTTTTTATTCTCTACATACACGGTCAATCTGAGGAAGGATTGAGAGTCAAAACTGTTTGACCACTTTTTTCCCCTGTTTCTGAGCTGTGTACAGCCACATCAGTGACGATGGGACACCGGATACCATTTCGTGCCTTCGTGCGAGCCTTCTGTATTCGCTGTTCCCGCAGCCTTCCGCGTTGGAACCTCCTCTGCTGCTTATTTGTAAAAAAAATCTGTCTTATCTCTTGCTCCTTCTAGCTTGCCAAGACGCTCAGCGTCCCGCAAATTTCAGTGTATAGCCTACGACCTGTACATGCTTAAAAGCGAAAATTTCTGGTTTAGCTGACTACTGTTGCGCAGAGAAGAGCGGGAAAAGAAGAGGAAAGATATAAAATGAAAACACTTTTTTCTTTTTACGTTGGTCTAGTTTTTGAGCCGTTCCATCCACAATGAACTGTTATCAACTTTACCACATTTTAATTCTTCTTCTTAGAAGCAGTCTCGGTGGCTCAGGGGTTATGGGGCTGGGCTGCTGGTTCAAAGGATGCGGGTTCGATACCAATCACGGCGGTTGAATTGTCAGTTCATTTTAAAAAACTCCAGGTGGTCGAAATCCGGAGCCCTTCACTACGGCGTCCATCATAGCCTGAGTCGCTTTGGGACGTAAAACCGCCATAAACCATGAACCAAATCTATTCCCATTACGCTTTCAGCCAAAGCCGATGATTAAATCTTATTAAAACCTTCCCCTTCTCTCTACGTAAGGTCCTCATCCCTCATTCAATTACTCGTTAATATGCAAACGTCGCCGCCCGTGTGTTGGGCTGTCTCTCGCAGTAGATATCTGCGCCACTTTCCATTTGAGATGGCCGCCGCGGTGGCTAAGTTATGGTGGTCGGCTGCTAACCCTAAAGATGCGGATTCGATCCCGGCTGCGGCGGTCGAATTTCGATTGAGACGTAATGCTCGTGCATGTTAAAGAACCCCAGCTGGTCGAAATTTCTGGAGCCCCTCACTACGGCATCCCTCATAGCCTGAGTCGCTTTGCGACGTTAAACCTCCATAAACCGATAAACTTTCTATTTGAGGACAATACAAACAATTATGTGAACAGACTTCCGATGAGCTTTAAGGAAATGGGGAGAAGTCAACGAAACCAAGGAATGACATGAGACTCTCACAATCCATAAACAGCACTTGTAGCCTCTTGACCTCCTTTACGGCCGCAACAGTCGACTTCAGCAGTAGTCGTATGTGCCACACGCCGTGGTTGGATAAGCTATAGTCGGATACAACTCAAGAACACAGCGGCTTTTCCTATCAAAGGACATTCTTCCAGCCAATGGCATCGGCCGATTCTCGTGACCTTGCTAGTGTGACAAAGCAGGGAGTGGCAGATAAAATGAGATAGCCCCCTCCCTCGGCAGTCGTGGTTACTCCCCTCCCTGAGTTGTAGGGCCGCCGCCTGCATTGGCACGCCAGCAGGGTCACAAGAACCGGCCGTCGCTATTCGCTGGAAGAGGGTCCTTTGACAGGCAAAAGCCGCGCTGTTGTTGAGTTGTATCCGACCATATACGACCGCTCCATCTACCGGACTGCGCGTGGACAGCGTCGTAAAGAGTGCATACCTTGAAGCTGTCCGGAACTTCACGGGGCAGCTTCAGCGGTCCTCCCGGAGATCCCAGCTTACCCAGGACAGTGGGTGCCGTGCAAAGCACGACCACTGCAAGCGCCAGCTGATTGCGCATTCTGCAGCCGTTCGAGAAAGTCAGACCTATGCGTTAATTGCTGACCGCAGAGATGGCCTTTTGTGCTGACACACCTCGCATTTAAGAGCGCAGAAACGCGGTCGGAACTTGACGTTTTATTTTTATTTTTCTGAATTCCGCGGAGCTGCTTTTATACTTGTTTTTGTTTTTCGTGATGGACAAAAGAGCAAGCTTGACATCCTCGCTATCCAAAAGTATACAAGGATAGGTAGGGCACAGCCTCTGCGCGCGCCCACAGACAATTACAGATACTCTAGTAAGATTTCACCTGCAACATCCGCTCTAATGAAATTTTGCCGGGAAAATGTCACTATAGACTTTCGTCGTCATGCGTTCAATTTGTATTGCTTCTTTCGTAGGACCACAGAAGGGAAAAGGCGCAGTCGTAAGCCTTATCAACCTCAACGAAGGTTACTGATTTTTCCTCTTTGTCAGGCAATAGTCCCTTCGAGATGAAGGTTTGTTGATTACATCGAAAGAGATCTGGCAGAGATAGCGATTGAAACTTATCTAAATCATTTCGGTTCGTCTGCGGAAATTAAACGCCACATGTTCCAGACGGACGCAACAGCGTAAGCTGTGGCGTCCGTCTGGATTCTCGGGAATGAAGAAAAAAGTTCCATTATGTTGGCCGACGACGTTGATGCTCTCCCGTGATGGGCTTGCTTTGATGCAATTGGAACGTTCGCGGTCCGGTGTTTAGAGCTTTGAGCGTTTGTGACTTTTTGTAGGCGTCAAAAAAAAAAAAACATTTTGTGCGTGATAATCCTTTTACAAAACGATTGCGCACAAGTGTTCAAGCTGTACTGCTCAAGGGCATTGTCAAAACGGCATTTTTTTTTTCAAATTTTAGTCAAGCTGCCGGGATTTTTTTTCTTTTTTGTTTTCCAGCTTTGTTTTGACACACTGCTCTTATTCGCGACGTAATTATCACGTGGAGTTCCAAATATTGTTTAATGCAGCAAGAACTTGAAATCACCCTGTCGCGAGGAATGAACCAAATCTCGCTAAAGAGGGAAACCGACGGTTCACTTTATTGCGAGCAGCGCCGGCCATTACGGACGCACAGGGCACCATGAAGAAAGGGACGCCCATCTGCAATGCGGATGTCATGCTACCACCTGCCTCCATCTTCCCGCCTCGCCTCCTCTCTGTCTTTCGTCCTTCAAAAGCATCATCTGCGGTGCTCTTTGAAGTGATAGAGATGGCATAAGTGCCTGACGCACCTACTGCCAAGACCCGCCGCGGTGGCTTAGTGGTTACGGTGCTCAATTGCTGACCCGGAAGACGCGGGTTCGATCCTTACCGCGGCGGTCGAATTTCGATGGAGGCGAAATTCTGCAGGCCCGTGTACTGTGCGATGTCAGTACACGTTAAAGAACCCCAGGTGGACGAAATTTCCGGAGCCCTTCACTTCGGCGTCCCTCGTAGCCCGAGTGGCTTTGGGACGTTAAACCCCCCTAAACCAATAAAATATAGCCCCTACTGCCAAGGGACGGGAGTGTTGAAGTTTCTTACAGTGCTGCCCCGGAGTAACAAAAAAGCACAGGATAGTGTCCGTTATGAAGGATAGTCACAACAAGGGTGAATAGGCCTCAGTAAAAATCGCCAGGGGAGGCTGCAGAAGGTGGCGTAGTTTTCGACGTGTTTTGTGGCGGGCTGGACCACCTCGGTCAAACATATTCCCCATCATTCGACACCTTTAGCAATACCGTGTTACCATTACCGTTAACGGAGTGCCGGGAGCCCGCCCACCGCCAGTCCGCACGCGCTGATTGGTCGCGATTGGTCGTTGGGGGAATTATCCCCTTTAAACTAGCACTCCCTGCTTTGTCACACTAGCGGAGTCATGAGAATCGGCCGACGCCATTGGCTGGAAGGGGGTCCTTTGACGGGGAGAAGTCGCTGCGTTCTTAAGTTGTATCCGACTATAGTTCCATTACGAGAAAAGCTTGTGGCGCGTGAGTGTGTGTTAGTGTGCACACGCAGATGGTACGGAAAATCCCAGCGATGGCAAAAAAAATAAAAAATAGGGTGACGTCATCAAGCGACCGTATGACGCGCAAAGCAAGCCGAGCACTGCCACTTCAGAAAATCCTATACATGTCGTTAGGTCCATATATACTCGCTACTGGGCGACCTACATGCGACGGCAGTTTTCCCGACATTCGTACCAATATTGTGACGCAACCGTTTGCCGTACAGCGTTGCGGGTGGCGTCATGCGATTTCTCGTTGCATACAGCTTACATGTGCTACCAAAGTTGGAGACTAGTTTGCGACAGGGATTCGAACCGACGACAGGTGGTGGAAAACATTTATTTGCAGATAAACTTCGGGAGGTGAGGTATGAGCTGACCCAAAGGGGGCCAGCCCTCACAAGTACTAGGTGGAGGTCCCTAGTTCGGGACCCCAGTGGCGTCGGCCGCTGCCCGGGCTCGCGCGACCAGGGCCCGTTGGGCCTGCAGGTCAGAGCAGCCGAGCAGGGTCGCCTCCCAGTCCTCCCGGGTTGGGTTGGGGTTAGGGGGGATAGCAGGGTTGGAGGGGCAGGCCCACACCATGTGGTAGATGTCCGAAGACTTCTCCGCACAGTGCAGACAGCTGCCAGAGAAAGAAGGGTCAAAGTGTTTTAGAGCTGCCGGGCACAGCAAAGTATTTGTATATAGGCGAAGCAGAAGCCGCTCCACCGCCTTTGAGAGACCTTTACACGGGCGGGGATAAAGACTATGGCCAGATTGATAAAGTAAAGAAATGTCAACGAGTAAGCTGGAGTGAACTCGAGTTCCTGATCGTCGGGGTCGGAGGGGAATGTCCGGTGAGAGAGCGCGCGGGCGGCGGCGTCAGCTGCCTCATTTCCCTCAAGGCCCATGTGAGCGGGAGCCCAAACGATACGCCGGTGAGCGGGGTCCCCGGTATAGACGCTGTTTTGGAGAATGCGGTAGGCTAGATACGGTACCCAGCCCTGCTCGACGTTCCGACATGCTCCTCGCGAGTCGGAAATAATAGTTTTTGAATTGGAATGAGATGCAGCCAACGCAATGGCGACCTCCTCCGCGTGTGTTATGTCACGGGCTCGGAAAGTAAGGCCGTTCACTGTTTTGGATTCGTGGACGACTGCGGCCGTGAACCATCCCCCATGGTGGGGGCCGGAGGCATCCACGTAGAATATGCCGGGTTTCGATCCATAGTGACGGGCCAGGGCTTCCGCCCGCGCCAGGCGCCGGCCATTATGGTCCTCACGGTTCATGTTCGCGGGAAGAGGGCGCACGTGGAGGGCGCATCTCCACTGGGATGGAATACGTACGCGCTCTTCCATGAGAGTGGTGTGTTGGAGGTGTAGTCGGGCAAGAAGGCGGCGACAGGACGATGTCTTCGAGAGACGTGTGTATTGGTTGGTCAAGTGAGCTTCCCGGAGCTCCCGAAATGTGTTCACCATGCCCAGCCCCAGGAGGCGCTTGTTGGAGGTGGTCACGGGGAGGTCCAGAGCCCGCTTAATAATTTTGCGGAGGATGACTTCGAGTGAATCCTCGTCTTGCTTCCGCAGGTGGAGGTATGGAGTCGAATATAGAATTCGACTGGTTACAAATGCATGCGCCAGCCGCAAGGCGTCCTTACATCGTAACCCCCCGCGCTTGTTAGAAACCCGGCGGACTAAACGGCCCACCTGGTCCCCCACCTGACGGAGTTTGGCCAATGTTGTTTCTGACCGTCTGTCTTGATGTATAAAGAGACCCAGTACCCGGACTTCAATTTTTTCAGGGATTGGACCTGTCTCAAGAGACAATGAAATTTTGGCTGTGCACTTTGGTGAGGGGCGTATGTGCACAAATTCAGACTTTTGGGTGGAGCATTGGAGGCCGCAGCGGCGAGCATAACGGTCCACTATGGTCGCCGCCTCCTGCAGGTTGGCCTCAATGTCTCCAAGGCAACCCTGTGTGGCCCACAGGGTGATGTCATCGGCGTACAGCGCATGCTGTACACCGGTGACAGCGCCCAGCTGGGCCGGTAGGCGCATCATAGCCAGATTGAATAAAAGGGGAGAGAGCACCGCATGCTTTCCCAGAATTTCATATTAAAACTGTGATGCTCCCGTTTGTCGTACTGACGCCTTCAGGGGAGTGTCCAGATAGAGTCTTTGTCAATAGTTTAGAGCCCAGGGGGTTTGCTTCTAAGCCTCGCAGTGGGACTCCTGTAACATTCGTGGCAGCCCTACCCGTTGAAGGAGGCAGGACCAGAAATCTTCTTACCTTCAGCAAATTTGGAGCGCTGGTGATGCATTACGAACCAGACAGTGTGCTTCAGAAGCAAACCCCCTGGGCTCCAAACTTTTGACAAAGGCTGTACATTCCAGCATTCCAAGTACAGTAATGCTGTCGCATTCCGACACCTAAACAGACTTTAGCTTCTCTGCCGATTTTTTTCGTCCGCTCAAGGTGGGGTGAAATACCCATTTCCCAAGAATTTCACCCCAAAGAAGCCGAGGACCAGGTCAGTGAACAGTTAGCAGTCATTGTATCACCGGTGGGTACCCGGCGGCACTGGGAATCGAACCCCGCACCTACTGCATGCGAGGCGGATGTTCAAGCCACTAGGCAACCGCTGGGGTCACGTGACCAAGTAATTGCCCTGGACTAGACGCGAGTAATTTCACAGACAGTGCATACCGTGAAGCTTTCCGGAACCTCACGGGGCAGCTTCAGCGGTCCTCCGGGTGCTCCCAGCTTCCCAAGTACTACGGCTGATGTACACAGCATGACCACCGCGAGCGCGAGCAGTCTGCGCATTCTTGAGCTGTTCATCAAAGTGAAACGTGTCCGCTAATGATAGCAGAAGTTGTCCTTGACGTTGTATTTTCGAGCGTAGAAACTCAGCCGCAATTTAATGGTTCTTAATTTTTTATCCAGAATTGCGTAGTGTCACTTTTATGCTTTTTTTTTCGTGCTAGTAGGCGAAAGATGCAGCGCCTCTACAGCGTCAAACACATTGTTTTGATCTCGCGTCCTCATGCAACTCAAAGCCTGGCAAACTTGCTTCGGGAAAGTAGAAAAAAGCAAGGCATAATCAGTGCGCGCGAATAACAACCATTGCAGAGAGCCGAGTAAGATTCCACTGGCAACGTGTACAGCCTGATAAGGTTGTACCGGGTAGGCACTACAATATATTCGTCGCCATGAGTTCAGTTTTTATTCTTTGCTCCTCGGCATGGCAGGACGGAAAAAACATGTCCGTACGACTTCTAAATATGTCTACGATTACAGACTGTTCCAATTTGGCCCGTAATTGGCCCTTCAAAATGAAGTTTCGTTAATCAAGTGAAAGACGCTTTTGCGGAGACGTTTTTAAATCGTTTTTAATCTCTTTAAATCGTTTTTAATCTCTTTAATCTCGTTTTTAATCGTTTTTAATCTCGAAATCGTTTTTATCTTCTTGTTTTTCATCTGCGCTAATAAAGTCACATTTGCCAGGAGAATGCAAGCTCTTCAGCTGTTGACGCAGCTTGCGAAGCCTTACGACATTGGTGCACACCAATTAATATATCTGTTTAGATGTAGTTCGAATATTGGGCGATTGGTGCTATAGTGGGATACAACTTAAAAAAATCAGCAGTTGTTAACAGTGGGCCATGGTCCTCGGCGTCCTGTATTACTCCGCTGGCCAATCGCAAAAGTAAACGAAATCAGCTTTTTAATGTTCGACTTTATTAAACAAGCCAAGTGTCAAAATTCTAGAGCTTATAACTTTTTACTCGTGATTACATTCTTGTTTAAGTGACAGGAGATGTTTTAAGAGCGGATTACTTTTTTGTCGTGGAGGAATTTAGTGCACCGGTCCTGAATGTGGGCGGAGCTTCATTGCTGACTTAAGCTGCATCCGACTAAAGACGCTTTGAGCATGATCTTTTGTTGCCGTCAAAAAAAATTACCGACGATTACGTTACTTCCTAATGCGAAATTTGAGCGCAGCAAATAAGCTGTTTCACCTTTTCGATAGATTGAGGCAAAGAAATCGAGCAACACATGTATGCGCTCTCACAGAGTTTTTTTTTTATTTTTCACACGTATTCCTTTAACAAAGACTCCACTAACAGTTCCTGACAGTCATGAAGGAAGCTTTGTGGTCGGAGAAATAGACTGATATATGTTCGACTTGGTACACCAATGCTTGATTCTCAAAGACGAGATCTATACAAGTGCCTCGCGAGGTTGTCACAGCCGTGGGACGCGTTACGAGCGAGAGGAACGGGATGTTCTCCCGCATAAGTGTTAGGAAATTGCTGTTTGTCTTTATGTCAATATTAAAGTCCCCCACTACTAACATCGGTGTGGATCGATGGACGGTTAATGCGAGTTGCAGGAAGTGCACGACGTCTTTCGTGAGTGCGGTAGGGGCGAAGTAGGCAGCTACTACCAGCAAGCCGTTGGGCAACTTTGCGGCGCACAGTTCGGCAACTTCATGTGACGTGCCAAACATTTCGACTGGTATTGCAGACAGACCTGTGCGCAAGTAGATAGCGACTCCCGCCGCTCTGTTGTGGTCTCTGCGAGCACCACAGCAGTATAGGAAATCTATGATTTCGAGAGGCTCTTCGGGATCCATCCAGGTTTCAGCAAAGCAAAGTACAGAGGAATGGCGCAGAATGTGATCGTGGTGTACGTCCTTGGCATGTGCGGCAAGGGAGCGTACGTTAAGAATGTGGTTGTGAATGATGAATCAAGTGCTGCCAGCGAATGACGCGTCCATTGGCTGTATGCGTGTGTTACTGTGTGGTTAACATGTTAAGCTTCGCCTGTAAGAGTGGAACGCGACAGCGTCTTGCAACGCTGCCAGGGAGTCCACAGAACGCCATCGCCAATTCGGCTGCACGCCTTGCTGGACGGTAAATTTATTTTTTGAGGAAAGGAAATGTATCTCTCTCGCATATCTGGGTGGACACCTGCACCTCGCCGTAAGGGAAAGGGGGAAGATGGGAGTGAACGAAGACGCCGTATTAGCTAGACGCGCCTTTGTTCATTCCAAACCATTCAGCTGGCATTACGGAGTGGCTAGCGTGCTCGTATCGCACTCCGGAGACCCTGGTTCGATTCCCCAACTCGACCAATTTCGTTCTCGGTTTTATTGATTTATGCGGTCTAACTAGAAAGATTAATTAGGCTATTTCATATTTATATTCTTGTATTTCTATCCATCGTGTTCTGTCATTAACCTGTCAATTGTTGGAACTGTCTAGGATGTTCGACACAATGTATATGAAACGAGCAACGTCTTACTGAGTGGGGAAGTGCGTGGTGGTGGAGGGAACGAGGCTTCGTACATATCTGTTATTGAGCGACGAATGTCGCTGTATTGTTCATTTGCCTGTTCGAGGGACTGTGGTCCCTTTTATGTACTTGTGGGTCCAATAAATTTCTCTTTATCTGTTTTTTTTTCAGCAGCGTCTCCTTCCGCGGACGCTGTTGTCGCTGCGGCGCGCGTCTTTCTTTTCTTTTCTTTTCTTCTGACCTCTTCATTCTCCTCTATATTAATTAGGCTAATTGATTAATTAAGCAATTAACTAAACTCAGTCCAACTTAGTTGCAGCATCACTATACGATCCCTTTGATTGGTTGCATGGTTACTAGCCAAAGTTGAATTGGCCCCATTTGAAATTCGCGCACTGTGACGTCACGAGCATTTCGACCAATTGAAAAGCGTTACATTGGGGGCGGAGCTGGTTACGAGGCCGACGCCGACGACGACGCGAAACCCAGGAACGGACGCCAAAGAGCTGCGCTCTAAAAAAAAAGTTTTTGCGTCGTCTTACTAGATAAATTGCTTTATAAACGGAGTATGCACCGGATAGTGTTAAAACTTAACTGCTGCTAATCAAGGGTATGCAAATTTAAAGGATTCGCCAAAACGGCTTTTTTACAGTATTAAGTCAAGATGATGGAAATTTCTTTCCTTTTTTGTTTTCCCCTTTTTCCTTTTGACACACGCTAGTACTGGAGATGAAATTATCACGAGACGTTCCGAATCTCGTTTCATGCAACGAAAGCTTGAAACCACGTCGGCATAAAAATTAAACAAACCTCACTTTACTCCGAGTTATCCTTTTATTATATTTTTTCTACCGAGTTCAAATGTCCGAAAACATCCGTTCATATCACCCTTTATAGCCGCAACACACTGACATCGTGCACCAGTTTCATGAAGCAACGTGGGACATGGCAAGTAATATGCTTGTTTTCGGGTGACTCACGCCATGTATACGCTACGCGCGAGAAATATATACGTGTGGTTCGTTAGCTGTTTACCATTGGTCGATCGGGACAAGTGTCCTCTTTTTTCAAATGGAAAAATGAATGCCTGTGTGCCTCTTTTTTTTTTTTTACTTAAAAAAGTTAGGTCGCGCTTTTAGGAGCCGACAGCAACAATTACTGAGGGGGCCATATCCAGTCGATCGATCATTCGCGGAGTCTGCTGTAATGGAGATGCTTTAGGAGACGGCCACACTTTTACCGTCAAGTGAGTAATTTCTATCGCCTTTGTTTTCCTGAAAGGGCAGGAGAGAAAAGGATAGTGTGCTTGCGGTTGGTTGGTTTATGGGGTTTAACGGAAAGTGTATTTGTCGTGTCCCCTTTTCATTTGTATACCAACCCTCCCCCTACCTATAATTCTCCGCTCGTGGCAGGGCGGTTGTTGCAGCGATAGCAGCCAGGCCAAGGCCCGCACATATTCCTGTATTCTCTCTTCTTTCAATCTTTACTATTACCACTCCCATGTCCTTCTGGATTGTTCCTTACAAAACCTTTTTACATAGTCTATAGACTGCCTATAGACTTGTCTATAAACTTTACCTATACAGTTTATAAGACAAATCCTAATGACTAGTCGATAGACATACAAATTGGTTTATGGTTTACGGGGTTTAACGTTCCAAACCGACTCAGGCCATGAGGGACGCCGTAGTGCAGGGCTCCAGAAATTTCGACCACCTGGGGTTCTTTAACGTGCACTGACAAGACATACAAATTGTACAGACAGTTTATTGATTTATTTATAGACAAAAGTTTATATTCACAATCCGCAGACAGAACTCTGCTAAAGGTGTGTGGACATAAATCTACAGATAACTACAAACTCTGTACAAACTGTATAGACATACAAATTGTACAGACAGTCTGTAGTCAATCTGTAGATTTATGTCCACACACCTTTAGCAGAGTTCTGTCAGCGGATTGTGAATATAAACTTTTGTCTATAGATAAATCAATAGACAAAAAGAAATATCTATATATAAGAAACCTATAGAAAGTCTAAAACCACTTTTATAAAGGGTATCAAGCTTCAGAAAACAATCTAGAGCTTCAAGTTGGCCTTGACGAGGGTGGGTAGGAAGGTAGTCTCGGTTAGACACCTGGTTAGACTTAGGGATATTTGGAATCCCGGTGTTTAGTGACTTTAAAATGCACCTTAAAATACTACACGTACGTTGGCGAAGTTTGTCGAGTTAAAATTTGCTCTTCTTTGAGGCTGCCAGAACTCCAGCCCGGGCTGGGCCGGGACCTCAAAGTAAGGCCTGCGAAGTGCTCTAACGACTGGCTCTAGTTTTCCAGAGCTACCGGTGCTGCACTCAAGCCTGTGGCGTTCAGCACATACATCGGTCCCTGGCAATGATGTGGAAGGTACTCGAGGACGAAATGGACGGCATTTTCAAACAAGGTTGCTTTTCAGGGTTGCTTCTATGCAGGGGTCAATCCCTCGAAGGCGTTGGTCGGAGAGGAATCACGACAGAACTTCATGCTTCCGTGGTTATGGTTTATGGTTTATGGGGTTTAACGTCCCAAAGCGACTAAGGCTATGAGAGACGCCGTAGTGGAGGGCTCCGGAAATTTCGACCACCTGGGGATCTTTAACGAGCACTGACATCGCACAGTACACAGGCCTCTGGAATTTCTCCTCCAAAGAAATTCAACCGCCGCGGCCGGGATCGAACCCGCGTCTGTCGGGTCAGCAGCCGAGCACCATAACCACTGAGCCACCGCGGCGGCTTTCATGCTTCCGTATTCCCGCGTTCCGGTGTTTCCGTGTTGTACAAGACAAGGGGAAATGAACCTGAACAGCCTTTCTATTTGGTCTATTCTGGCTTACGCAGCTGGTACAAGTCGTTCGTGCGGTATCCGGACAGCTACTGCTACACCCTGGACTACAGCCGAATCTCAAACGATTCCCACCCGCTGAGGAGGTGCCGTTACCCATGGGATTACGGTGAGTGAAGAAGGGGGGGGGGGGAGGGCTCATTTAACGCGAAGCATCTACAGGGTGTTTAAGGGAAGACTAAGTAATTTTCAAAAATATGTTTTTTATGGTTGGGTTGACTGGTCTTTCAGGAAAGGAAATGGCGCAGTATCTGTGTCACATATCTCGGTGGACACCTGAACCACGCCGAAAGGGAAGGGAGGAAGATGAGAGTAAAAGAAGAAAGAAAGAGGTGCCGTAGTGGAGGTCTCCGGAATAATTTCGACCACTTGGGGATCTTTAACGTGCACTGACATCGCACAGCACACCGGCGCCTTTTGCGTTACGCCTCCATAAAATAATGGCTTTTGCGGCATAGCATTACCAGTGTTGGAGGACACCGGAAAGCCGGTAGGTTGTGTGATGTAGTAAGCTAGTAAAGTAATTTATGACAATTAACTTTTTAACTATTACAGCTAAACAACTGGTTGCAACTAGAGATTTGTAGCCGGTCGTCATTAATAGCCTTAACAGTTTTTAGAATTCGGGTAGCGCGATTATCCTCGGTGCTGTGGCTCGAAAAAATTTGGCCGTCGTGACGAAATACATGCACTTTTGAAAAATATGCAGGCAAAGCAACCTTCCCAGTGCACGTAACTAGTCAAAAAATGCCAAATTTTGTCGAGCTACAGCGCCGAGGGTAATCGCATTTTCGAAATTCTAAAAACTGATATGGCTATTAATAATGACCGGCTACAAATCTCTAATTGCAGTTAGGCATTTAACTCTATTAGTCAGGAGGTTATGGCGCTCGGCTGCTGATCCTAAAGACGCGGGTTCGATCCTGGCCGCGGCCTTCGAATTTCTATGGAGGCGAAATCCTAGAGGCACGTCTACTGTGCGATGTCAATGCAGGTTAAAGAACCCCAGGTGGTCGAAATTTTCAGAGCTCTCCACTACGGCGTCCCTCAGCCTGAGTCGCCTTAAAAAGTTAAACCCCAGTAAACCGAACCTATTAGTTAAGAAGATAATTATTGAAAATTAGTCAACCAGCTTACTACATAAGACGATTCACCGGTGTTCTGGTGTGAGCCAACACTGGTATATTATGCTGAGAAAAAGCCATATCTTTAATTAAAAAACTAACTGTTGCGAATTACTTAGTCTTCCCTGAAACACCCTGTATACTAGCGCATATGGCCCTTCCATGAGTATACAAAGCGTACCGGCTTCAAAGGAAGCATGAAAGCGCGTAGTGTTCGTTGTGAACAGCGTAATTTTTTGTCTGACTTTTACTATCAGACCGTGGAAAAGACGAGCAAAAGAGCAAAAATAGATGAACCAAGGTACTGAACTGATTGTCATATACTTCTTAAAAGGCAGCACAGAACCAACAGGACAGAAAGATGTACCGCCAGTGTTGTGCTACGTGTTTCCTTCTTGAAAACGAGACAACACGGATAGTTTATATGCACAAGTAACGCACGAATAGCAAAGATAGGTCGAGCTATGTAAAACTTGCGCAAGAAAATGCACAAAAATGAAGGTAAGCGATAAACGGGAGCGAAAAATGGGATAACCTTCCGGATTATTATGATGAAAACATATATAAAAGTCACCGCTGTGGTATTCGTGAGCCCTGTGCCATCATAGAGCACGGAGAACGTCGAGAAGTTAGAAGACGATGTATGCCGTTACCAGCAGAAAGAATTGCAATTGCGTTGCGTGCTGTTAGCCTCGTCTTTGCCGATGTACTTTACAATGTCTTGAATCGTTGTGAAGCAGTATCTGTAATATGCTGCCACAGTGAGTGCATTGCAGGCCCCACTGAACACAACTGCACCCTTGCACTTTTCCGTATGCGTTGACCGCTTTCACGTACAGCTATAACTACCACCTTGAGCCAACGTTTCGACAAGAGGACTTGTCTTCAGACGAAGACAAGTCCTCTTGTCGAAACGTTGGCTCAAGCAACCTGAGGTTTTCCCCTCCCTTGTTCATTTTGTGATCGCCAAGGACCATATACCGCACCCTCTCTCTACCATGGACCTTCGAGAATGGTTTGATTTATGGGGTTTAACGTCCCAAAGCGACTAAGTCTATGAGAGACGCCGTAGTGGAGGGCTCCGGAAATGTCGACCACCTGGGGTTCTTTAACGTGCGCTGACATGACACAGTACACGGGTCTCTAGAATTTTTCCTCCAAAGAAATTCAACCGCGGCGGCCGGGATCGAACCCGCGTCTTTCGGATCAGCAGCCGAGCACCATAACCACTGAGCCACCGTGGCGGCCCTTCGAGAATGCTCATAGAAGTTGGTATACAATGCGTTTCATGCAGCTTTAGATGAGGCTTCCAAAAAGTGGTGTGTCGGAGACGTGTGAAACCTTGACATATTACTCGCTGCAATCTGGCAAAACTCATAATATCTTTTGAAATTATGACTGATCAGTTCATGATGCAAAATATATAATTCTCATAATTGTGACCAAGCGCATTACGTTAAATGACAGAGGTGGTTCAGAAACAGCCGATGCAATTTTCTTTCAGCTGGAAACAAACGTCGACGCGAATTTTTTTTATTTTCTCGTTCTTTCTCGTTGTCATCCTAGAGATGAACTCGGTGATCGGGTGGGACTTGGCGAACGTGCTGGAAGTGGACCCCTTCGGTGCCGACGCATCCGTGCACGAACACGACACGAACTCGGCCGAGCAGGCTCACTCGCTCTTCTTCGAGCCGCAGTCACGCTACATCATCCTCGTGGAACAGGTATACTCTGTGGTTTTTCTAGCTTTACCGTAGCATCACCCTGTCGCAGCATCCACTCCTTCACGCTCGCAGGCTTAAGCGGTGTGCATGAAGATGGTTTCCAATTTCAGCGCGAAAGCGCTACTTCACTAGCAGAAGTGAAAAACTAGAGGTATGTGTGAAGCCTCAGTCTTTGACCTTTGAAGGAGCGCCAGCGGCGGAGGCCTTGCGCAGTTGCGCAGCTGTACGATCCACCTGCACAGACCGCACCGACGTCTCTCTCATAGTTCTTAAAAGAAAAATCTGTAAACGGTTTAGAAAATTACCGTGTATTACACTTATATGCAGTGAAAGATTAGTAAAAACTGTCATTGTAGTTTTGCCTTAAATTAATTTATCTGCCTTCTTTTGGTAAAGAGCTTTGTGGCTAGTCTTTCCTTTAATGGTTTTAGGGGTTTAACGTCCCAAAGCAACTAAGGCTATGAGGGATGCCGTAGTGAAGGATTCCGGAAATTTCGACTACCTGGGGTTCTTTAACGTGCACTGACATCACAGAGTACAAGGGCCTCTAGAATTTCGCCTCCATCGAAATTTGACCGCCGCGGCCGGGATCGAAGCCGCGTCTTTCGGGTCAGCAGCCGAGCGCCATAACCACTGAGCAACCGCGGCGGCAGAGACTTTCCTTTGACAATTAGGTGAATTTTAATTAAACCGAATGGATAGCCCACAGGTAAAACACAGTCGCATGAGGGTCTCGTCAAATTATATCAGTGTGATGAGCAGAAAGCGAAGTGTAGGCGTTGAGGTGTTATCACTTGTCATCAAGTAGTGTCGTCGTCATTATCGGCCAATGACATCTGCTGTAGGATAAACGCCTCTTCAGTGGATAAGGTCAATCCACTATGTTATCCTAAAAGAGCATCGGTCGTCTACAAGCCCCGCCAATATCAATTTATTCGTTTTGATCTCAGCTGTGACACATAATTAACTCGCGTTTGTTCCCTACGCCACTCTCTTATCTTCCTGTCTCTAAACGATGCACCTATCATTGAAGAAAGGTAATTGGAAATGAGAGGATCTTGTCCTGAAACGAACTGAACTTACACCATGCTGATGGTCCCGTACGGCAAATTCACGAATGAGGACATTATTGATCGCTGTGTGTTTCACGACCAGTTTTCAAGTCTTTATCACCAGCAAATGCCTACATGGCCACATAGTGAGCAAATTAAAACACGTACTGAAGGGCCTGCAACGACCGCCTATGCTTCCCTCTCAGCAAACGACGTTGGCCCTGCCCAAGCCGTATCAGACCAAGTGCGTCAACTACGAGCTGATGAAGAGGTCCGACAAGTACTACGGCATGATGACGCAAAACGTAAGGCTGCAGCAACGGCTCAATCTGTTCGCCTGAAAGCCAGTGTCTAGAATTGCTGTTTGGAACACGTAAGAGACATTTTTTTTAAAATTTTATTTCAAACGAAAATATATTTACAAGGGTACAATACCCACAATGCTCTAGGACCCATAGCCAGAAGCTAGTTTCGGGTCCATCACAATATTGTACATTTTAAATACGGCACGCGAAGACGACACATTGCGTTCATAAAGTAAAAGTCACATTCTCAACAATTTAGAGATAAACAAAAGCAAGCGTGAGCAATACACACATCCTCACAAAAAGAAAAACAATACACCATAACTTCACATATTCATCAGGAACGTTTTCAAAGAATGCACAACGTTTCTTTTCAGTTTAATATAATCAGGTATACCATTCCCAATCAAAACTCCACTGAACTCTATTAGTCTTTGCCCGTAACTATTGCGATACACTGGTAACTTGAAATATTTGGCACTAGCCGCCTTAGTTTCCCTTTTAGGTCTTGTAAATATGCTATGCGGAAGTGGATCATTAATTTGTAAGATTTGGTGTATTGTCTGCGCTATCTTTAAAGTGAATATAGAGTGAAAAGGCAGAATACGGGTTGACTTAAAGAGCGGTTTGCTAGAGTCAGATAATTTTGAAGAAGTAATCATTTTTACCGCTCTCTTCTGTACATACATGGCCAAGCAGCATAGAATTGGTTTTTGGAACGCGTAAGAGACATACATGTCCAAGAAACATAGGTAATTGGCCCAATATTTCAAATGTGTTGGCAAAAAG